>NC_056729.1:262654949-262927449 GCF_019279795.1 Protopterus annectens
TGTTTGTGCATGATTCCTCCACGTATGCCTTATGAATGCAGTGCTCTCTACTCGCAACACCTATGCTTGTGCATGATTCCACATATGCCTTATGAATGCAGTGCTCTCTACTCGCAACACTTATGTTTGTGCATGATTCCACATATGCCTTATGAATGCAGTGCTCTCTACTCGCAACACCTATGCTTGTGCATGATTCCACATATGCCTTATGAATGCAGTGCTCTCTACTCGCAACACCTATGTTTGTGCATGATTCCACATATGTCTTATGAATGCAGTGCTCTCTACTCACAACACCTATGTTTGTGCATGATTCCACGTATTCCTTATGAATGCAGTGCTCTCTACTGGCAACTCCTATGTTTGTGCATGATTCCACATATGCTTATGAATGCAGTGCTCTCTACTGGCAACACCTATGTTTGTGCATGATTCCATGTATGCCTTATGAATGCAGTGCTCTCTACTGGCAACACCTATTTTTGTCCATGATTACATGAATGCCTTATGAATGCAGTTCTCTCTACTGGCAACACCTATGTTCATAGGTTCATAGGTTCATACTAGGCTATCTGCCCTAGGGCATTTATAAGCCTAGCCAGAATGTGTTTGGCTTTCGCCACCCATTTTAAATTTATTTTGCTATGCCCTTTTTCGAGGTTAGTATACTGTGCCTCTGTCTAACAGTGACACAGAAGTGATACCCGGGGTAAACCTACTATCTCCCATCCACTCATCAAGATTCCTCTTGAAGAGAGTCAATGAGGGACTCTGCATAACCTGGACTGGGATTTTATTCCAGAGTGAAGGGAGCCTCTGGGTTATGAATCTGTCCCTCCAGCATGTCCTATTTATTTCAGTGCTGAGGTTCAAGTCTCGAGCGTGTAGCTTGATGGGATTTGGATTTTCTGAGGTGCAGCATGTCCATTAATTCCGGGTTGGACATGGCTTTATACGTCAGGCACAGATCACCTCTGAACAGGCGGTATGCCACTGAGTAGAGCTGGAGTTTCTTTAACCAGGCAGCATATGGCATCTGTTTGAGCCCTTTGATCCTCTTGGTGAGGTACTTTTGGGGTCTTTCCAGTTGCTGCAGGTGTCTGGTAAGGTACATCCCAAAAGGGGCATTGTACTCAATTATGGGCCTGATGAGGGATGAGTAAAGAGGCACGATGATGTCCCCTGATCTAGATGTGAATCCCTTCATGATTAGGTGGGCTATATAAAATGTTTTTCTAATCACTTTGGCCATGTGGTTGTCAAATGAGAGATTGCTATCATCTTGGGTCCCCAGGTCCCTAATTACTTCTTCTGTACTTAATGGATTACCACCTATGTGGTAATTTGTGGGCACTTTGTTTTTGCCAAAGGGGATGACTATACACTTTTTGGCATTTAGCTTGAGGCCATGGCTCTGGCACCAGTTGTCTGTTTCTATGAGGCCCTTTGGAGGATGCTTGTGTCGGCTGGAGAGTCGATTATGGCACCCAGTTTGCAGTCATCTGCGAACTTGGTCAGCCACAGTCCTTCCATGTTGGCCTGTACCTCCAAGAAATATATACCAAACAAGAGAGGTCCCAGGACTGAGCCTTGTGGGACACCACTTGTAACTGGTTTGGAGTCTGACATGGCTCCAGCAATTCTAACCATGTGGGTTCTGTCCTTGAGCCAGTTTGCAATCCATCTAGTGACATAGGGGTTTATATTTAAGCTGGTGAGCTTATCTATAATGCCTGAGTGGGGTATTGTATCGAAGGCTTTTGCGAGGTCCAGGTAGGCTGTGTGGACCACCTTCCCCTCATCAATGGCCTTGGTGACTGTTTCAAAGAAATCAACCAGGTTTAAGAGGTAGGATCTGCCCTTAACAAAGCCGAACTGGGTAGGATCCAGTGTCTGTAGGTCCCCAATATCTTTATTTATGAGGTCCATGATGATCCTTTCCATAGCTTTGCAGACCAAGCTAGTCAGGCTTATGGGGCGATAGTTTCCAGGATCCGTTGAGGCACCACCTTTATGGAGAGGGACCACTGTTGCTGTACGCCACTCTTTGTGCACATATCCTTTAGTAAGGCTGAGATTGAACAATAGTTTTATGTTTGGGTTTAGCTCTTCTTGGAGTTCATGTAGGACACAGCCCGGGACACCATCTGGTCCCATTGATGCTGTGTTTTTTGCTTTTGAGAGGGTGGCTCTTACCTGAGCATCTGAGATGTCATGGGGGCAGCACTCTGCTGGGATAGATATTTGCCCTTTTGGTGGGGGGGGGGGGAGAAGTTTGCTCTGAACCTGTCAGCTAGGATGTTGGCAATGTCTGTGGGTTCAGTGTATTTTTTGTCATTTTGGACTAATTCTGAGCATATCTGGGAATTACCACCCAGGTTCCTAACATAACTAAAGAAAGCCTTGTGATTATCCTTAGTGTCCTGTGCAATATTTCTCTCGAAGCTGGCCTTAGACAATTTTATGTGAGCCCGTAGTTTTTTGCTAATACTGATCAGTGATGCCTTCCCTTTTTGGGATTTTGCTCTATCATTTAGTAGCTTCCTCCTTCTATTGTATAGTTTGTTTATGGCTGGGGTCCACCAGACAGGACGTCTGCCTTTGGAGGATTGGGTCTTGGTTTTATTTGGGATCGCATGATCCATGCATTCCTGAAGGTGTTCATAGAATGCGTTTATAAAGGATTCTGTGGTCTGGGCCGTATTTTCCACAGGCCCAGTGGCTTTGAAGGATTCCACCTCAGTTTTGAGGAGTGTGAAATTTGCTTTAGAGAAGTTTTTCACTGTGGTTTTCTGGGCAGGGGTGGGGTCAGGATGTGAATATCCAGTGAGATTAGTTTATGGTCTGATCTTACCAGTGAGGGATACACTTCTGGTCTGGAGCATAGAGTCCCCATGTTGGTGATTATCAGGTCCAGTATGTTTTCCCCTCTTGTGGGAGTGGTAACAAGTTGTTCCATAGCATTTGAGTTTATAAATTCTAGGAACCTTTGGGCTAGGGTGTTGGAGCTAGAGTAATGCTCCCAGTCTATGTTTGGGTAGTTGAAGTCACCCAATATAATGGTGTTTGGAGAGACCTTCATATTTTCCAGTGTTCTCAGGAAGGCTGAGTGGGGTTCCTGGGTTTGGGAGGGTGGTCTGTAGCAGGCAATAAACTGGAAGGCAGTTTTACCCACTGTTAGTTGCACATGGATAGTCTCTGATGCTTTGTGCTTTGCCACCAACCTGGAGATGTGGGTATCTTTGATGAATATCGATACTCCCCCTCCTTTTGTGGTTCGGTCCAGGTTTTGGGGCCGAAAAGCATGGTATGAGGTATAACCTGGTAGTGCTGGGGTGCTCTTGGGAGCCCTGAACCAGGTTTCTGTTACTGCACAGATATCGATGTCCTCCATGCTAAGGATAGTTTCGAATGCATGCATCTTGAGGTTTAGACTTCTGGCGTTGAGTAGCATTACTCTTAGTTTCTTATCCCTTGTGATACCTATGGAGGTGGGTTTGTCTTTTGAGCCTTGCCTAAAAAAGGCACTATGGGGGTAGCAAGAGCCTTTGCCAATATCTGAAAGCCCAGGGGTGACAGGTGCAAGCCGTCCCTAGCGAAGCATCGTGGCTTGTCGAGCATATCATCCCAAGCTGACAGGCATGGGATCCCCTTTGAATGACACCAGTACTTAAGCCAATTGTTGAAATTGATCATCTTGTCTTCATATTGTGGCATCATTCTTGGTGAGGGTAAGATGCTACTCAAGGTCAGGGTCATACCGGCCTGGGCTACATGCTCAGAGAGCTCCTTTATGTCTCTTTTCATGTAGTCCAGGGAGGTACGTCTCAGGTCATTCACACCAGCATGGACAATGACTGAGTCATATTTGTACTTGCCTTGGAGTGACCTGAGTGCTTGTGTTATGTGGCGGATCCTAGCGCCCGACAGGCTGCTCACCGTGACCCTCTCCTTGTTCAGCCTGGTGAGCGGGACGTCAGTGTGCCTGACGATAGAGTCACCTATTACAAGTGTATCAGGTGTGTTGTTTAGTCTTAAGGGCTGTGACTGTTCGGCAAACTGGCTTTGTGAGATATGTGTTGCACGTGTTTTGTTTTGGGGTAGCGGCTGCTTGGGTGTCTGCTTTGGAGGTCTCTGCTGCTTCGGCAGATCTTCATTTAGAGCCTCCAAGTATGTTTTTGTGTGATTATGTGTTTGGTTTGCTGTCATGGTAGGTCTATGTGAGACTGGAATTGTAGTGAGTGTGGTTTCCTTTGTGCATGATTCCACGTATGCCTTATGAGTGCAGTGCTCTCTACTCGCAACACCTATGTTTGTGCACGATTCTATGTGTGCCTTATGAACACAGTGCTTTCTACTCGCAACACCTATGTTTGTGCATGATTCTACATATGCATTATAACTGCAGTGCCCTCTACTCGCAACACCTATGTTTGTGCATGATTCCACATATGCCTTATGAATGCAGTGCACTCTAATCGCAACACCTATGTTTGTGCATAATTCTACATATGCCTTATGAATGCAGTGCTTTCTGCTCGCAACACCTATGTCTGTGCATGATTGCACATATGCCTTATGAATGCAGAGCTCTCTACTCACAACAATTATGTTTGTGCATGATTCCACATATGCCTTATGAATGCAGTGCTCTTTACTGGCAAAACCTATGTTTGTGCATGATTCCCCATATGCCTTATGAATGCAGTGCTCTCTACTCACAACACCTATGTGTGTGCATGATTCCATCACGTATGCCTTATGAATGCACTGCTCTCTACTCGCAACATCTATGTTTGTGCATGATTCCACCACATATGCCTTATGAATGCAGTGCTCTCTACTTGCAACACCTATGTTTGTGTATGATTCCACATATACCTTATGAATGCAGTGCTCTCTACTCGCAACACCTATGTTTGTGCATGATTCCACGTATGCCTTATGAATGCAGTGCTCTCTACTCACAACACCAATGTTTGTGCATGATTCCACGTATGCCTTATGAATGCAGTGCTCTCTACTCGCAACACCTATGTTTGTGCATGATTCCACATATGCCTTATGAATGCAGTGCTCTCTACTCGCAACACCTATGTTTGTGCATGATTTCACATATGCCTTATGAAAGCAGTACTCTCTACTCGCAACACCTATGTTTTTCATGATTCCATGTATTCCTTATGAATGCAATGTTATCTACTGGCAACTCCTATGTTTGTGCATGATTCCACGTATGCTTATGAATGCAGTGCTCTCTACTAGCAACACCTATGTTTGTGCATGATTCCACGTATGCCTTATGAATGCAGTGCTCTCTACTGGAAACACCTATGTTTGTGCATGATTCCACGTATGCCTTATGAATGCAGTGCTCTCTACTGGCAACACCTATGTTTGTGCATGATTCCACATATGTCTTATGAATGCAGTGCTCTCTACTGGCAACATCTATGTTTGTGCATGATTCCACGTATGCGTTATGAGTGCAGTGCTCCCTACTTGCAACACCCATGTTTGTGCACGATTCCACATGTGCCTTATGAATGCAGTGCTCTCTACTCGCAACACCTATGTTTGTGCATGATTCTACATATGCCTTATGAATGCAGTGCTCTCTACTCGCAACAACTATGTTTGTGCATGATTCCACATATGCCTTTTGAATGCAGTGCTCTCTACTTGCAACACCTATATCTGTGCATGATTCCACATATGCATTATAACTGCAGTGCCCTCTACTCGCAACACCTATGTTTGTGCATGATTCCACATATGCCTTATGAATGCAGTGCATTCTATTCGCAACACCTATGTTTGTGCATGATTCCACATATGCCTTATGAATGCAGTGCGCTCTACTGGCAACACCTATGCTTGTGCATGGTTCCAGGTATGCCTTATGAATGCAGTGCTCTCTACTGGCAACACCTATGTTTGTGCATGATTCCAGCATGTATGCCTTATGAATGCAGTGCTCTCTACTCTCAACACCTATGTTTGCGCATGATTCCACATACACCTTATGAATGCAGTGCTCTCTACTCACAACACCTATGTTTGTGCATGATTCCACATATGCCTTATGAATGCAGTGCTCTCTACTCGCAACACCTATGTTTGTGCATGATTCCACATATCCCTAATGAATGCAGTGCTCTCTACTGGCAACACCTATGTTTGTGCATAATTCAACATATGCATTATGAATGCCGTGCTCTCTATTGGCAGCACCTATGTTTGCACATGATTCCACATATGCCTTATGAATGCATGGCTCTCTACTGGCAACACCAGTGTTTGTGCATGATTCCACATATGCCTTATGAATGCAGTGCTCTCTACTCACAACACCTATGTTTGTGAATGATCCCACATATGCCTTATGAATGCAGTGCTCTCCTCTGGGAACACCTATGTTTGTGAATGATCCCACATATGCCTTATGAATGCAGTGCTTTCTACTCACAACACCTAGGTTTGTGCACGATTCCACATATGCCTTATGGATGCAGTGCTCCCTACTTGCAACACCTATGTTTGTGCATGATTCCACACATGCCTTATGAATGCAGTGCTTTCTACTCAAACACCTATGTTTGTGCATGATTCCATGCATTCCTTATGAATGCAGTGCTCTCTACTCGCAACACCTATATGTGCGCATGATTTCACCATGTATGCCTTATGAATGCAGTGCTCTCTACTTGCAACACCTATATTTGTGCATGATTCCAGCATGTATGCCTTATGAATGAAGTGCTCTCTACTCGCAACGCCTATGTTTGTGCAGTATTCCATGTATTCCATATGAATGCAGTGCTCTCGACTCACAAAACCTATGTTTGTGCATGATTCCATGAATGCCTTATTAATGCAGTGCTCTCTACTTGCAACACCTATGTTTGTGCATGATTTCACGTATGCCTTAGGAATGCAGTGCTCCCTACTCGCAACACCTATGTTTGTGCATGATTCCACATATGCCTTATACCTGCAGTGCCCTCTACTCACAACACCTATGTTTGTGCACGATTCCACATATGCCTTATGAATTCAGTGCACTCTAATCGCAACACCTATGTTTGTGCATGATTTCACATATGCCTTATGAATGCAATGCTTTCTGCTCGCAATACCTATTTCTGTGCATGATTCCACATATGCCTTATGAATGCAGAGCTCTCTACTCACAACACCTATGTTTGTGCATGGTTCCCCATATGCCTTATAAATGCAGTGCTCTCTACTCGAAACCTATGTTTGTGCATGATTCCACATATGCCTTATGAATGCAGTGCTCTCTACTCGCAACACCTATGTTTGTGCATGACTCCACATATGCCTTATGAATGCAGTGCTCTCTACTCGCAACACCTATATGTGTGCATGATTCTGCCATGTATGCCTTATGAATGCAGTGCTCTCTACTCGCAACACCTATGTTTGTGCATGATTCCACGAATGCCTTATTAATGCAGTGGTCTCTACTTGCAACACCTATGTTTATGCATGATTTCAAGTATGCCTTAGGAATGCAGTGCTCTCTACTCGCAACACCTATGTATGTGCATGATTGCACATATGACTTAGGAATGCAGTGCTCTGTACTCGCAGCACCAATGTTTGTGCATTATTCCACATATGCCTTATGAATGCAGTGCTCTCTACTCGCAACACCAATGTTTATGCATGATTCCACATATGCCTTATAAATGCAGTGCTCTCTACTCACAACACCTATGTTTGTGCATGATTCCACATATGCCTTATGAATGCAGTGCTCTATACTTGCAAGACATATGTTTGTGCATGATTCCACATATGCCTTATGAATGCAGTGCTCTCTACTCGCAACACCAATGTTTTCCATAATTCCACATATGCCTTATGAATGCAGTGCTCTATACTCGCAAGACCGATGTTTGTGCATGATTCCACATATGCCTTATGTATGTAGTGCCCTCTACTCGCAACCCCTATGTTTGTGCATGATTCCACATATGCCTTATGAATGCAGTGCTCTCTACTGGCAACATCTGTGTTTGTGCATGATTCCACGTATGCCTTATGAATGCAGTGCTCTCTACTCTTAACACCTATGTTTGTGAATGATCCCACATATGCCTTATGAATGCAGTGCTCTCCTCTGGGAACACCAATGTTTGTGCATGATTCCACGCATGCCTTATGAATGCAGTGCTCTTTACTCACAACACCTAGGTTTGTGCATGTTTCCACATATGCGTTATGGATGCAGTTCTCCCTACTCACAACACCTATGTTTGTGCATGATTCCAAATATGCCTTATGAATGCAGTGCTCTCTACTCACAACACCTATGTTTGTGCATGATTCCATACATGCCTTATGAATGCAGTGCTCTCTACTCACAACATCTATGTATGTGCATGATTTCACCACGTATGCCTTATGAATGCAGTGCTCTCTACTCGCAACACCTATGTTTGTGCATGATTCCACCATGTATGCCTTATGAATGTAGTGCTCTCTACTCACAACACCTATGTTTGTGCATGATTCCACATATCCCTTATGAATGCAGTGCTCTCTACTCACAAAACCTATGTTTGTGCATGATTCCATGAATGCCTTATTAATGCAGTGCTCTCTACTTGCAACACCTATGTTTGTGCATGATTTCACGTATGCCTTAGGAATGCAGTGCTCTCTACTCGCAACACCTATGTATGTGCATGATTCCACATATGCCTTAGGAATGCAATGCTCTCTACCTGCAACACCTATGTTCATAGGTTCATAGGTTCATACTAGGCTATCTGCCCTAGGGCATTTATAGGCCTAGCCAGAGTGTGTTTGGCTTTCGCCACCCATTTTAAATTAATTTTGCTATGCCCTTTTTTGAGGTTAGTATACTGTGCCTCTGTCTAACAGTGACACAGAAGTGATACCCAGGGTAAACCTATGATCTCCCATCCACTCATCAAGATTCCTCTTGAAGAGAGTCAATGAGGGACTCTGCCTAACCTGGACTGGGATTTTATTCCAGAGTGAATGGAGCCTCTGGGTTATGAATCTGTCCCTCCAGCATGTCCTATTTATTTCAGTGCTGAGGTTCAAGTCTCTCAAGCGCGTAGCTCCATGGGATTTGGATTTTCTGAGGTGCAGCATGTGCATTAATACCGGGTTGGACATGGCTTTATACGTCAGGCACAGATCGCCTCTGAGCAAGCGGTATGCCACTGAGTAGAGCTGGAGTTTCTTTAACCGGGCAGCATATGGCATCTGTTTGAGCCCTTTGATCCTCTTGGTGAGGTACTTTTGGGGTCTTTCCAGTTGCTGCAGGTGTCTGGTAAGGTACATCCCAAAAGGGGCATTGTACTCAATTATGGGGCTGATGAGGGATGAGTAAAGAGGCACGATGACCTCCCCTGATCTAGATGTGAATCCCTTCATGATTAGGTGGGCTATATAAAATGTTTTTCTAATCACTTTGGCCACGTGGTTGTCAAATGAGAGATTGCTATCAACTTGGGTCCCCAGGTCCCTAATTACTTCTGTACTTAATGGATTACCACCTATGTGGTAATTTGTGGGCACTTTGCTTTTGCCAAAGGGGATGACTATACACTTTTTGGCGTTTAGCTTGAGGCCATGGCTCTGGCACCAGTTGTCTGTTTCTATGAGGCCCTTTTGGAGGATGCTTGTGTCAGCTGGAGAGTCGATTATGGTGCCCAGTTTGCAGTCATCTGCGAATTTGGTCAGCCACAGTCCTTCCGTGTTGGCTTGTACCTCCAAGAAATATATACCGAACAAGAGAGGTCCCAGGACTGAGCCTTGTGGGACGCCACTTGTAACTGGTTTGGAGTCTGACATGGCTCCAGCAATTCTAACCATGTGGGTTCTGTCCTTGAGCCAGGTTGCAACCCATCTAGTGACATAGGGGTTTATATTTAAGCTGGCGAGCTTATCTACAATGCCCGAGTGGGGTATTGTATCGAAAGCTTTTGCGAGGTACAGGTAGGCTGTGTGGACCACCTTCCCCTCGTCAATGGCCTTGGTGACTGTTTCAAAGAAATTGACCAGGTTTAAGAGGCAGGATCTGCCCTTAACAAAGCCGAACTGGGTAGGATCCAGTGTCTGTAGGTCCCCAATATCTTTATTTATGAGGTCCATGATGATCCTTTCCATAGCTTTGCAGACCAAGCTAGTCAGGCTTATTGGGCAATAATTTCCAGGATCCATTGAGGCACCACCTTTGTGGAGAGGGACCACTGTTGCTGTACGCCACTCTTTGGGTACATATCCTGTAGTAAGGCTGAGATTGAACAGTAGTTTTATGTTTGGGTTTAGCTCTTCTTGGAGTTCATGTAGGATGCAGCCCGGGACACCGTCTGGTCCCATTGATGCTGTGTTTTTTTGCTTTGGAGAGGGCGGCTCTTACCTGAGCATCTGAGATTTCAGAGGGGCAGCACTCTGCTGGGATAGATATTTGCCTTTTTGTTGGGTAGGTGGGGGGGGTTTGCGCTGAACCTGTCAGCTAGGATGTTGGCAATGTCTGTGGGTTTGGTGTACTTTTTGTCATTTTGGACTAATTCTGAGCATATCTGGGAATTCCCACCCAGGTTCCTAACATAGCTAAAGAAAGCCTTGTGATTATCCTTAGTGTCCTGTGCAATTTTTCTCTCAAAGTTGGCCTTAGACGATTTTATAAGTGCCCGTAGTTTTTTGCTAATACTGATGAGAGATGCCTTCCATTTTTGGGATTTTGCTCTATCATGTAGTAGCTTCCTACTTCTATTGTATAGTTTGTTTATGGCTGGGGTCCACCAGACAGGACATCTGCCTTTGGAGGATTGGGTCTTGGTTTTATTTGGGATTGCATGATCCATGCATTCCTGAAGGTGTTCATAGAATGTGTTTATAAAGGATTCTGCGGTCTGGGCCATATTTTCCACAGGCCCGGGGGCTTTGAAGGATTCCACCTCAGTTTTGAGGAGTGTGAAATTAGCTTTAGAGAAGTTTTTCACTGTGGTTTTCTGGGCAGGGGGTGGGGTCGGGATGTGAATATCCAGTGAGATTAGTTTATGGTCTGATCTTACCAGTGAGGGATACACTTCTGGTCTGGAGCATAGAGTCCCCATGTTGGTAATGATCAGGTCCAGTATGTTTTCCCCTCTTGTGGGAGTGGTAACAAGTTGTTCCATAGCATTTGAGTTTATAAATTCTAGAAACCTTTGGGCTAGGGTGTTGGAGCTAGAGTAATGCTCCCAGTCTATGTTTGGGTAGTTGAAGTCGCCCAATATAATGGTGTTTGGAGAGACCTTCATATTTTCCAGTGTTCTCAGAAAGGCCGAGTGGGGTTCCTGGGTTTGGGAGCATGGTCTGTAGCAGACTATAAACTGGAAGGCAATTTTACCCACTGTTAGTTGCACATGGATAGTCTCTGATGCTTCATGTTGTGCCACCAACCTGGAGGTGTGGGTATCTTTGACGAATATTGATACTCCCCCCTCCTTTTGTGGTTTGGTCCAAGTTTTGGGGCCGAAAAACATGGTATGAGGTATAACCTGGTAGTGCTGGGGTGCTCTTGGGAGCATGAATCAAGTTTCTGTTACTGCACAGATATTGATGTTCTCCATGCTAAGGAGAGTTTCAAGTGCATGTATCTTGAGGTTTAGACTTCTGGCGTTGAGTAGCTTTACTCTTAGTTTCTTATCCCTTGTGGTACCTATGGAGGTGGCTTTGTCTTTTGAGCCTTACCTAAAAAAGGCACTATGGGGGTAGCAAGAGCCTTTGACAATATCCAAAAGCCCAGGGGTGACAGGTGCAAGCCGTCCCTAGCAAAGCATCATGGCTTGTTGAGCATGTCATCCCAGGCTGACAGGCATTGGATCCCCTTTGAATGACACCAATACTTAAGTCAATTGTGAAATTGATCATCTTGTCTTCATATGGCATCATTCTTGGTGAGGGTAGGATGCTACTCAAGGTCAGGGTCATACCGGCCTGGGCTACATGCTCAGAGAGCTCCTCTATGTCTCTTTTCATGTAAGCCAGGGAGGTACATCTCAGGTCATTCACACCAGCATGGACAATGACTGAGTCATATTTGTACTTGCCTTGGAGTGACCTGAGTGCTTGTGTTATGTGGAGGATACTAGTGCCCGACAGGCAGCTCACCGTGACCTTCTCATTGTTTAGCCTGGTGAGCGAGACGTCAGTGTGCCTGATGATAGAGTCACATATTACAAGTGTATCAGGTGTGTTGTTTAGCCTTAAGGGCTGTGACTGTTCAGCACACTGGCTTTGTGAGCTATGTGTTGCACGTGTTTTGTTTTGGGGTAGCGGTTGTTTGGGTGTCTGCTTTGGAGGTCTCTGCTGCTTAGGCAGATTTTTATTTAGAGCCTCCGAGTATGTTTTTGTGTGTTTATGTGTTTGGTTTGCTGTCGTGGTAGGTCTATGTGAGACTGGAATTGTAGTGAGTGTGGTTTCCTTCTCTTCCTGACTGGTTACGCCAGTACTGAGTTAAGAGAGCTTAGCCTCCAGTTTGGCTATATGGTTGCATCTCTCACATGTGTTGGAATTTGTTGGGAGGAGGAGAGGGTTGTCTGTGTACATGAGGCAGTTGTAACATTGCCTCATGTACACATGATTCCACATATGCCTTATGAATGCAGTGCTCTATACTCGCAAGACCTATGTTTGTGCATGATTCCACATATGCCTTATGAATGTAGTGCCCTCTTCTCGCAAACCCTATGTTTGTGCATAATTCCACGTATGCCTTATGAATGCAGTGCTCTCTACTGGCAGCACCTATGTTTGTGTATGATTCCACATGTGGTTATTGATGCAGTGCTCTCTACTGGTAACACCTATGCTTGTGCATGATTCCATGTATGCCTTATGAATGCAGTGCTCTCTACTGGCAACACCTATGTTTGTGCATGATTCCACCATGTATGTCTTTGAATGCAGTGCTCTCTACTCTCAACACCTATGTTTGCGCATGATTCCATGTACACCTTATGAATGCAGTGCTCTCTACTCGCAACACCTATGTTTGTGCATGATTCTACATATGCCTTATGAATGCAGTGCTCTCTACTCACAACACCTATGTTTGTGCATGATTCCACATATGCCTTATGAATGCAGTGCTCTCTACTTGCAACACCTATGTTTGTGCATGATTCCACATATGAATTATAACTGCAGTGCCCTCTACTCGCAACACCTATGTTTGTGCATGATTCCACATATGCCTTATGAATGCAGTGCTCTCTACTCGCAACACCTATGTTTGTGTATGATTCCACATATGCCTTATGAATGCAGTGCACTCTACTCGCAACACCTATGTTTGTGCATGATTCCACATATGCCTTATGAATGCAGTGCTCTCTACTCGCAACACCTATGTTTGTGCATGATTCCACATATGCCTTATGAATGCAGTGCTCTCTACTCGCAACACCTATGTGTGTGCATGATTCCATCACGTATGCCTTATGAATGCAGTGCTCTCTACTCGCAACACCTATGTTTGTGCATGATTCCACATATGCCTTATGAATGCAGTGCTCTCTACTCACAACACCTATGTTTGTGCATGATTCCACTAATGCCTTATTAATGCAGTGCTCTCTACTTGCAACACCTATGTTTGGGCATGATTTCAAGTATGCCTTAGGAATGCAGTGCTCTCTACTTGCAACACCTATGTATGTGCATGATTGCACATATGACTTAGGAATGCAGTGCTCTGTACTCGCAGCACCAATGTTTGTGCATTATTCCACATATGCCTTATGAATGCAGTGCTCTCTACTCGCAACACCAATGTTTGTGCATGATTCCACATATGCCTTATGAATGCAGTGCTCTCTACTCGCAACACCAATATTTGTCCATAATTCCACATATACCTTATGAATGCAGTGCTCTCTACTCGCACCACCAATGTTTATGCATGATTCCACATATGCCTTATAAATGCAGTGCTCTCTACTCGCAACACCTATGTTTGTGCATGATTCCATGTATGCCTTATGAATGCAGTGCTCTACACTCGCAAGACCTATGTTTGTGCATGATTCCACATATGGCTTATGAATGCAGTGCTCTCTACTCGCAACACCAATGTTTTCCATAATTCCACATATGCCTTATGAATGCAGTGCTCTATACTCGCAAGACCGATGTTTGTGCATGATTCCACATATGCCTTATGTATGTAGTGCCCTCTACTCACAACCCCTATGTTTGTGCACGATTCCACATATGCCTTATGAATGCAGTGCTCAGTACTGGCAACACCTATTTTTGTGTATGATTCCACGTTTGCTTATGAATGCAGTGCTCTCTACTGGCAACACCTATGTTTGTGCATGATTCCATGTATGCCTTATTAATGCAGTACTCTCTACTGGCAACACCTATGTTTGTGCATGATTCCATGTATGCCTTATTAATGCAGTACTCTCTACTGGCAACACGTATTTTTGTGCATGATTCCATGTATGCCTTACGAATGCAGTGCTCTCTACTGGCAACACCTGTGTTTGTGCATGAGTCCACATATGCCTTATGAATGCAGTGCTCTCAACTGGCAACACCTATGTTTGTGCATGATTCCATGTATGCCTTATGAATGCAGTGCTCTCTACTCTCAACACATATGTTTGTGCATGATTCCATGTATGCCTTATGAACGCAGTGCTCTCTACTCATAAAATCTATGCTTGTGCATGATTCCACATATGCCTTATGAATGCAGTGCTCTCTACTGGCAAAACTATGTTTGTGCATAATTCCACATATGCCTTATAAATGCAATGCCCTCTACTCAAAACACCTATATTTGTGCATGATTCCACATATGCCTTATGAATGCAGTGCTTTCTTCTCACAACACCAATGTTTGTGCATGATTCCACGTATGCCTTATGAATGCAGTGCTCTCTACTCACAACACCTATGTTTGTGCATGATTCCACATATGCCTTATGAATGCAGTGCTCTCTACTCGCAACACCTATGTTTGTGAATGATCCCACGTATGCCTTATGAATGCAGTGGTCTCCTCTGGGAACACCTATGTTTGTGCATGATTCCACGCATGCCTTATGAATGCAGTGCTCTCTACTGGCAACACCTATGTTTGTGCATGAATCCACACATGCCTTCTGAATGCAGTGCTCTCTACTCACAACACCTATGTTTGTGCATGATTCCACATATGCCTTATGAATGCAGTGCTCTCTACTCACAACACCTATGTTTGTGCATGATTCCACATATGCCTTATAAATGCAGTGCTCTCTACTCGCAACACCTATATCTGTGCATGATTCCACATATGCCTTATGAATGCAGTGCTCTCTACTCACAACACCTATGTTTGTGCATGATTTCACATATGCCTTATGAATGCAGTGCTTTCTGCTCACAACACCTATGTTTGTGCATGATTCCATGTATGCCTTATGAATGCAGTGCTCTCTACTCGCAACACCTATGTTTGTGCATGATTCCACATATGCCTTATGAATGCAGTGCTCTCTACTCACAACACCTGTCTGTGCATGATTCCACATATGCCTTATGAATGCAGTGCTCTCTTCTCACAACACCTATGTTTGTGCATGACTCCATGTATGCCTTATGAATCCAGTGCTCTCTACTCGCAACACCTGTGTTTGTGCATTATTCCACATATGCTTTATGAATGCAATGCTCTCTACTCGCAACACCTATGTTTGTGCATGATTCAACATACTCCTTATGAATGCAGTGCTCCCTACTAGCAATCCCTATGTTTGTGCATGATTCCACATATGCCTTATGAATGCATTGCTCTCTACTCGCAACCCCTATGCTTGTGCATGATTCGATGTATGCCTTATGAATGCAGTGCTTTCTACTGGCAACACCTATGTTTGTGCATGATTCCACGTATGCCTTATGAATGCAGTGCTCTCTACTGGCAACAGCTATGTTTGTGCATGATTCCACATATGCCTTATGAATGCAGTGCTCTCTACTGGCAACACCTATGTTTGTGCATGATTCCATGTATGCCTTATGAATGCAGTGCTCTCTACTGGCAACACCTTTGTTTGTGCATGATTCCACGTATGCCTTATGAATGCAGATCTCTCTACTGGAAACACCTATGTTTGTGCATGATTCCACGTATGCCTTTTGAACACAGTGCTCTCTACTCGCAACACCTATGTTTGTGCATGATTCCACATATGCCTTATGAATGCAGTGCTCTCTACTGGCAACACCTATGTTTGTGCATGATTCCATGTATGCCTTATGAATGCAGTGCTCTCTACTGGCAACACCTATGTTTGTGCATGATTCCACGTATGCCTTATGAATGCAGTGCTCTCTACTCGCAACACCTATGTTTGTGCATGATTCCACATATGCCTTATGAATGTAGTGCTCTCTACTGGCAGCACCTATTTTTGTCCATGATTCCACGTATGCCTTATGAATGCATTGCTCTCTATTGGCAACGCCTATGTTTGTGCATGATCCTATGTATGCCTTATGACTGCAGTGCTCTCTACTCGGAAAACCTATGTTTTTGCATGATTCCACATATGCCTTATGAATTTAGTGCTGTGTAGTCAAAACACCTATGTTTGTGAAAGATTCCCCATATGCCTTATGAATGCGGTGCTCTCTACTCGCAACACCTATGTTTGTGCATGATTCCACATATGCCTTATGCCCAGCTACAAAACACCTCCTTGTCGCTCGCCCCTCTCTAACATAGATGACAAGCAGATAGGGTAGTTCGATTAGATGCTTTGTTACATAGAAACACATCAGGATGGATAGCAGCATCATAAAATATAAACAAACTCATTAACAGACAGACTTTACATACATACATGCTTATATCTCCACAGCTTATTACAAAATGGCAGTCAGGCTCACACGTGCTCTGTATTTATACACATGTCCAAAGGAAATGACTCCAGGCAGAAGCAGAATCCAAGGCGTAAAAATATTTAATCCAAATGTAAAATTCCCAAGAAGTACAAACAGGACAAAACAATTAAGTTCTTTTATCTCAAAAAAAAAGTTGTACACTTGTGCAAGCCATTGGATATCGTCTTAAAGGTACATACACACACATTGACCTACAAGCATCATTTACCCATACCACATCTTTTTTCTTGCATGTAGCAAAGCATATCCCTGGGATTCAACACACATCATTTGTTCCTATAGCAGGACAAGAACCAACCCTCTTTCCAAGATGGGTTATCCAGTGCTGACCACTCACTCTCAGCACTCCCCCATTTGGTCTTCCAATGTCCAGGTTATTAATTGTATTGGGACTGTCTGAACCATACTGAAGGCTTTACCCTCAAGTCTATGGAGCTGAACAAGTTCTTGGTGATTTGATCACAGCGGGTGGAAGAAGTTCACTAATAACATAAATTTGCTAAAGCTATCAGGCAGAACTACCTTTGTTAATTGCATGTTATCTAAAGTGGTTTATTATTCAGTGAAATCAGGGTTTATAGAATGACTACTAAATTATAATGACATAAGTAATCAGGTTTGGTGATAAAGACTTACATTTTTGGATCTAATTAGAGAAGGGCATTTTAACCTTTCTGTTTATATTTATAAGTGTGTTTTCATTATTTGTACTCAAGTATGGGCAATAGGATGGCAAAACAAAGATGTCTATAGTTGCTATAACAGGATAAGGAGCAGATGTTGAGAGAGGTTAAGAAAAGTTGCTGTCGGGGAGAAGTGATGTTCAGTGTCGAATCTCAGTCAAATGGGGCCCTAGGCAGGGTAATACCCCCCCCCAGCCATACCAATACATCATTACTTGGCTGTCTCACCCATGTCACAATAAAACACTGTTCAAACCTGTCATTTTCTTTTTCTCTTTTACAATGACCATAGAGTTGGATTTAATCTAAAACTTTTGTTTCAAACTTTATAGCAAAAATGAACAATTTGTCAAGCAAAACATGCATTCACGTATTAGAAACAGACAACATGAGAAACAGTAAATTATTATTTACATTAAAGTCAAACTGATTGAAAAACTAGCTAAATTAAAAATTTATACAAAGTTAAAATATTAACCTTAAACTTATAGACTTCATGCTGACCAGCTTACTCACAGCAAAATACTAACACACTGTCAACGGTCAACAAAAGAAGGACATCATGGACCACACCCAAAGAACATGACTCATATGGCGATGTTCCTGTTTACTACACTTAATTCCTTCCTTTACAGCATAACTAATGTAGGATATTGAAATCAATTATTCACACACACACACACACACACACACACACACACACATGCGCACACACACACACACACACACACACACACACACACACACACACACACACAGACTCACACACACACACACACACACACACACACACACACACACACACACACACACACACACACACACACACACACACTCACACACACACACACTCTATAAAGTATAAATGTGTTGTTCTTTCATACCAGATCATTTCCATGGCATGAAAATACTTTTCCAATTGGCAACAATACAAAAAATGACACTGTGCCCACATTACCCACCACCTCATCATAATTTGCTTTCTAAACTAGCTTTTCCCACATGATAATGGCTTGCTTTCACTGTAGGCAGCCTCCAGTTATCCAAAAATATTGTGCTGTGAAAGCTTACAGAATATTTTTTCTCATTAGCCCTATATTTGATCTAATGAAAGACAGAGACATCCTAGAGTTTTTTTACATGCCAAAATAGGGCACCTGAGAGATAATCGGGGTGAGACAGATTTATTTTTTTCATTGTTTATGGAACCTCCCAGCACTAGGCCCTAGGCAGCTGCTTAGGTCACCTTATGCTGGATCTGACCCTGGTTATGTTACAGCACTGTTTTTTTTTTTTGGCACTGACGTTTGGATGCTTTTAGCAGGTACTTCTTAACATTTTTACAGAATTCTGGGGAATTGGTACAGCCCTTATGGAAGATGGTATGACTCCCCATATTTTTGGTCCTACTACTGAAAAGCTGTGGAGGCAGCACTTCTTAGGTGTGGAGAGTAGGTGCAATTTGGGGCTATGATCTATGATTATAGGTCCATTCCCTTATGGTAATCTGTTGACTAGGCCTAGAATGAGTTTTGGCTTAGGAGTGTATAAAGATAGGATCTGAAAAATACATCATTTCATTGCTGAATTGATAAGCAGTTGGTCTTGTTGAGAACAGAGCAGTGATGTTCTCTTTTTAATGCAAGTGAGATAAAGAGGCAGATCTTGTTGGTGGTTGACTGAAGTAAAACAAGATTGTTTTATAGGCATGTGCAATGATTGGCAGGCCATATTCTAGCTGTATGCTATGTAATGTCCTTGCATTCACTGCTGCAGTATTCTTAACAAATGTGATTCCCTGCCTTGGAAACCTAAATATCCAGCCAGTCTACCAAAGACTATTTGTTGCTTTTAAAAGGTATGCCGAACGTCACCCAAATGTTCCTTGTGTAGTGTAGGGCATAAAGGTGATGTTCAGGCCTACCATAATCAGAACTTCTTTGCCTCCAGTCTGAACGTATCTTTTTACCATAAGTCTGTTTATCTGCATCTGTTTTCTGCCAGTTGACTGCATTTTTGTTCTCCAGTGACTACCTACACCTATTTGCTGACTTCTATTGCAATTGCAGATATTGTGCCCCATTGGGGATTTTGTTTTTCTTTCTTTTTTGTGCTCCTTGGGGTTAGTGTCATCCAGGAAAGGTAATGAAATTGTGGGAGACAGATTCCCCATAAAGACCTCCACGATAAGTGTCTTTTTTGTCTAAGAGCTTCTCATGACCATATGTCTTGTTCCATTTGTCAGCCATTCTTTCCAAAAACCCTTCACAATAGACTTTCTTCCCTTTCTTTGTATCTTGAGAACCAGCACCTTAAGCTTCTCACTGAAGATACAATGGAGGGAATCTCCCACCATGATGGTCAGCCATTAGGGAATAAGAAGATGAAAAAGGTATGACTGGAATCTTCCACTGTCTAGCCTCTGCCAAGTGTTTCTCTTGAGGTCATTACAAATCCTGAGGCTCGCCCAGCTGTGGTGTCAGATTTCTCCGCTGTGATCATGTCACAGGACAGTGAGGGTCCAGCTGACAGCACATCCAAAGAGGCTTTGCAGATGCCCTTCTTGAACATTCAGGGGGAATCATGGTTGATTTTTTTCTGAGGGGCCTAGGGGAGTTCCTCAGTTTTTAGTGAGGGAAGAAGTTTCTACTATGGTTCTTGACTGCTGTCCTCGGTCTGAGCCTTCTCAGTTTTTTGAAGGGGATGTTCCCTTAAAAAACAAAACAAAAACTTAAACATGTTTCTTCTTCTCCTAAGGATCCACATAGTGAGTAACAGGCCTTAAGTCAGGGGCTATTTACTGCTTTAATGTCCTTAAGGCCTCCTCAAGGGGTATCGATTCCTGCTCATCCTTGTTCCTCTTCTCCCCTTAAAAGGCCTAGAGATTAAGACTCTTCTGAGGATGAGTCAGATTCAGATAATGATTCCCTGACTTATTCTACAAATTCCTTCTCCTTTCAATTATGGGTCAGAGGAGGAGGAATCTATTACTCCAGATGTTCCTTTTGAGGAAATTTCCTTTGGGGACACATTCTCTAGGACGATGGATTTTTTAAGTGGGATTGTGTTCAAGTCTCTAATATCTATAAGAGGTAGTATGAGTTGCTGCAGTTGGACTCCACTAAACCTGCGGCTATTCCTCCTGTTTTGGCTGCTTTGCTGGCTGCTTTTTCCAATGCCCCCCATGTACCTGATTCTCTGCCCCCTGCTCCCAAGAAGCCTGACAAGTTTTATAGGGTTCCTGAGGATTTTTCTTTCCTATATAAATGGTCATGCTGCTGACCCCTCTGTCATAACAAAATACCTCCAAACTCCACAATCCACATACTAAATCCAAAATAAACTCTTCACACCAGTAGGTTGGAACCAATAGCAGCTTTATTCATATAAACACACACTAGTTTAGCGCTTTCTTCCCTACTGAAGGGACGTCTTCAGAACAATGCCATTTCCATAACCCAGTCCTTTTATACAAAACCACACCCAAATGACTAATTGAATAATCACCAATCAACCCAAAAGCACATAATGCACATAAAAATGCCTAAAATGCATATTACATTCATATCAAAACATGACATAAAAACTACTTCCTTGTTGTTATGTGTTAAAATACATATAATGGCATCAACCACAGCTTACATATACAAACAATATTTACATTTTAATTAATACCAGGTGGTTGGGTGGCATTTAACCTAAGCTGCCACTTTAACTCACAGATTTATAGATGCACATCAAGCACCCTCCCTGAGCATCCTTAACCAACTGCTGCAAAACTGAGAATCTAAAAATGTGGTCCTTATTTTCAAATACGTGCCTACTCAAAGCATTGGTCATTTTACAATTTCTTATGTCCAAAAGATGTTCATTAAACCTCTCCTTAAACCCTCTACAGGTTTTTTACATATAAAAGGTGGGACATGACTGGCACTTAGCCAGGTATACCACATTTTTGCTGCAACAGTTGAAATGCCCTGTTATGTGAATGTTCACACCATTTAACTTAAAATATTCTGAGGTCTCCCCATACCGCATATAAAATTCCCCCATCTCCTAGAAGAAACAGTCAAATCCTCATGTCCCTTGGACTCAAGCAGATTTTTAAAAGATCAATCCTTTCTGTAAACAATCATATAATAGAATTTCCCAATTACACCTAAGGATTCCAGCAACTGCCTCAGCGTCCAAACTGAAAGTTGTGATGAAACTAAGCTTCTTATTGGGCTGCCCTATTTTAGCTTTCTGCAAAACCTCCAGTCTCAAATTATCTCCATCTGACCTGCCCAAAATAGGCTTGTAAATACCATCTGCCTGCCTTTTTACTACTTCCTTAGCCACCTTGCTCACCAATCTACTAGGGTATCCCCCTTTATAAACATTTGGGAAATAAAATCCACCTCTGCCTTGAAAGCATCATCCTCACTCACCATTCTGGCAGCCCTCATGAGCTGCCCCTTAACAATGGACTTCTTTTGGAATAGGGATGCCAACTATCAAAATCCAGGTATGAATTTTAAAAGGTTGGTTTACGATGAACTCCTGAAACTAATCTACCTTTTCCTTTATCTATCTTCAGACACACATCTAAATAAGTAATGTGTTCCAAACTATAATCAAAGATAAACTTTAAAAATTCTACTGTACCAGTGATGTAATCAACAGTAGAAGTAGACATCTGTGAGTTAAGGTGGTAGCTTAGGTTAAATGCCACTCAACCACCTGGTATTAACAAAAATGTAAATATTACTTGTATATTGAAATTAAAGCATATTTTAGGGTAATGGCATAAGCTGTGGTTAATGCCATTATATGTATTTTAATGCATAGGTTCATAGGTTCATAGGTAGGTACTAGGCTATCGGCCCAAGGGCCTACGTAAGCCTAGCCAGCAAGGTTCCATAGCTTACGCCACTCAAGAAAGTTATTTTCCTGTGCCACTGTCCAGCAGAGACACAGAAGTCATCCCCGGGGTGTATTTCCTATTTCCCATCCACTCATCAAGATTTTTCTTGAAGAGTGCTAATGAAGAACTTTGCTTGACATAGATGGGTAGCTTGTTCCAGAGTATAGGAAGTCTCTGGGACAGGAATCTATCCCTCCAGCGTGTCCTGTTTATTGTGGTGACAAGGTTTAGGTCCCTAGAGCATGTAGCTTGGAGGGATTGCGATTTCTTTAGGTGTAGCATGTCCGACAGCTCTGGGTTTGACATAGCTTTATATGTTAGGCAGAGATCACCTCGGAGTAGGCGATATGCTATGGAGTAAAGCTGGAGTTTTTTGAGGAGGTCAGTGTAGGGCATTTGTTTGAGGCCAGTCATCCTCTTTGTGAGGTACTTCTGTGGCCTTTCCAGCTGCTGCAGATGTCTTGTGAGGTACATTCCAAAAGGGGCGTTGTACTCTATAATGGGTCTAATGAGTGATGAGTAGAGGGGAACAATGACCTCTTTTTTCCTGGATGAGAACCCTTTTATGATGAGGTGTGCCATGTAGAAGGACTTCCTGACTACTGTGGCGATGTGACTAGCAAAGGAGAGACTACTGTCCACCTGGGTCCCAAGGTCTCTTATCACGCATTCGGTGTTAAGTAGATTGCTGCCTATGTGGTAGTTCATGGGTACAGAGTTTTTACCAAAGGGGATGACACTGCACTTTTTGGCATTGAGCTTGAGGACATGGCTCTGACACCAGGCAACTTGATAACAACAAGGAAGTAGTTTTTATGTCATGCTTTGATGTGAATGTAATGTGTATTTTAGTCATTTTTTATGTGCATTTCTTATATGCTTTTGGGTTGATTGGTGATTATTCAATTATTCAATTGGATGTGGTTTTGTATAATAGGACTGGGTTATGGAAATGGCATTGTTCTGAAGAAATCCCTTCAGTAGGGAAGAAAGCGCTAAACCAGTATGTGTTTATGTGAATAAAGCTGCTATTGGTTCCAACCTGCTGGTGTTAAGAGTTTCTTTTAGATTTTGACCCCTCTGTCATCTCTGATAACCTGTCTCATTTGCTTCCTTCACCCAAGTCATTGCCTTTGACAAGGATAGCAGAACTATAGAAAGGGTGGGTAAGAAGATTTACACTTCTGCTAATCTAGCTTTTATTTATTTATTTGAAGTTTGTTTGCCAGGATGGTCCATTGGGCCGAGAAGAGCCCATTTTCAATGGAGTCATGGGGAATAAAGCTCAATAAAGACAACATAACATAATGAAAACAAGTTATAGTAATATAATAAAAAGAAGTACAGGTAAAAACATGGTATTTGAAGGTACAATTTAGTAAAATGCTTAAACAAAAGTTATGAAAAACATAAGTAAATATTTACAAATATGCTAGTTCATACCACTCCATAAAACAGAACTTAAAAAAACATAAGTAAATATTTACAAATATATTTGTATGTTATGAGGAACTATAACAGTAGGGACAAGGGATAAATAGGTTAAAGGAGCCAAGGGAGAGATGGGCAGAGTGGGAAATGTTTGAAAAGAAGAGAGAAAAAAAGGAGGTGGGGAGGTAGATAGTTTGGAGTGGGGTGGAAAAAGAGAGAGGGAGGGAGGGTGAGAAATAAGGAGAGTTATTGAGGGACTTCATGTAGGATGGAGCAGGAGCATTCCCAGAGTGATGTTAAGTGTGAGTGAAGCAAGGTTTTAAAGGTAGAGAGGCTGCCAGTGGTACGGATAAGAGGTGGCAGGGAGTTCTAGAGATGTGCTAAGGAGAAGGACAGTAGATGTTTACCTCATGGGCGGGCAGGCTTGTGCAATTCAACCAGAGTCTGGGTATAGGTTCTTAGGAGTCTATTGGGTAGGTGCATTTTAAAGGTGGAGGCAAGGGAGGGGCAAAGAAAGGGGCTGAAGATGAGTTTGGGAGCATGGGTGAGGTTGAATGTAAGTAAGATAATTGGGTAACTCAAGCCAATTTAGTTTATGAAGGGCAATACAGTGATGGGTGGAGGATTTATAGCCTGTGGCAAACTTGGAAATTTTGTTGTAGCAGGAAGAGAGTTTTGTCTTGAGAGAAGATTGTAGGTTAGTAAGGAGTGGGGCATCATACAGGAGAGATGGGATGAGATATGTGGTAGAGAGAACAAACTTGGTGGAGGGAGTCAGGTAATGATTGTGGAGGTAGAGCATACCTAGTTTCTGGTGTGTTTTTGTTTTGATATTTGTTTGTAGATGGGTATCGAACTTAAGCTGACCATCAATGAGGACACCTAGAAGTTTTGCATTGGATACTGTTTCGAGAGGTGTATTATTCTGACTGGTGATGGAGAATGAGTTTTTGTCTAAGGTGATGGTTTTAGAAGGGATAAATATCATGTTTGTTTTTTGATGCATTGAGTGTTAGGCGGTTATCTAACATCCATTGTTCAGTGGAAGAGAAGGCCTGTTGGGTTAGATTTATGAGAGTAGAGGTAGAGATGGCAGAGAAGATAATTGTTGAATCGTTGTTATATTGGATAAGTTTTGCATTAGGGATTGAGTGGGGAAAGCCATTTATGAAAATAATGAACAGTATGGAATTCCTAGAATGGAACCCTGGGGTACACCTGTGGGAGTACTGAGATATGTGGAAGTGGCTTTTTTCCATTTGACTGCTTGTTGCCTATTAAGAGGTAACTGGTAAACCAACTGATGGAGGAGAGGGATACATTTAGATTAGAGAGTTTAGTTAAGAGAAAGTTGTGAGAGATAGTATCAAATGCTTTTGAGTGATCTAGGAAGAGGGTAGACACAGTGCAGCTGGAGTCACGGGCTTTGTTAATAGTCTCAAGGAGGGAGAGGAGAGCAGTGGTAGTGCTGTGGCCAGGCCTGAATCCATGTTGTGTGGGAGTTAGCAGGTAGTTGTCTATGAGATAGGGTAGGAGTTGTAAGTGGATACATTTTTCAAGAAGTTTAGAGATGGGGGATAAGATGGTGATAGGTCGTAAATTGGGGATAGTATTTCTGTTGCCACCTTTGTGAAGGGGAATAATAAAGGCCTTTTTCCAAAGTTGGGGTACTTGGTCTTCTTGGATTGACTGATTTATTAGAATACAGATGGGGATGGCTATGGCTTCTGCAGCTGTTTTTAAAAAGTAGGAAATAATATTATCAGGGGCGTTGGTGCATGGTTTCAAGTTCTGGAGAAGTTTTTTATAGTAGATATAGGGATGGGTTTCATAGAGAAGGGAGGAGGTAGGGATGTGGAAGTGCTTAAGGAGGAAGAGATAGGGGAAGGTAAAGGAGTGGATGTAGAATTATTAGTGAAGGATGATGTTAGCTTGCTTATGCAGTCAATGAAGAAAGAGTTAAATTGGCTGGCTAAGTCCATCTCGGAGGCATTTGGATTGGGGCAGGGGTTTTCCTTCCTACCTGGGTTAAAGAGGGAGGTGATACAATCCCAGAACTTTTTAAGGTTAGTCTTGTGGTTACTTTGGAGTATGGAGAAGTAGGATTTATGGTCTGATGTAATTAGTTTTTTTTTAACTCTGTTACGAAGTATTTTGTACTTGTTAAGGGAGAAGGGAGTTTTATTTTTCTGGCGGCATTTCCAAGCTTTATCTCGAAGACACATAACAGCTAAGGTATCTTTGGTTAACCAAGGGACGGTGTTAGTTTTAATTCTTTTAGTTTTCAAGGGGGCAATGGTGTCTAAAAGGCTTAAGAATGTTGTGTTAAAGTAGGTAACAGAATTTTCTAAGGAGAGAGTTTTTAGAGGGCTCCAGTTTATATGTTTCAGTGTATTGGAGAAGATATTGGAGTTGAAATTTTTTAGGGAAATATAGGAGTGAGACAGTTGTAAGGAGGAGGAAAGGCGATGAACAAAAGTGGGAAAGTAATCACTAAGAGAGTTGGGGAGGGTACCACTATCAGACATGTAATGTGGGTGAGAGACCAGAATCCAATCATGGGTCCTTCCAGAGGAGTAGTCTTTGGAAAGTCTGGTTGTGGAATTGATTAGCTGAGAGAAGTTGTAGAGGTTTATGTTTAGGGAGTTTTTAGGAGATTAAATGGTGGTCCAGTTAATATTTACATCTCCTAGGATTATAGTCGTGTTGGTAATATTGTGGGTAATTTTAGGGCTTTTAATTATCACACCCTTATGTCTAGGTATATGTTAGTCTTCTTTCTTAGGCCTGCCAACTTATTTCTAATTTTCCAGACTCTAAGGTTAAACTCCTGTTCTTTCCTTGCTAGGACTTCCTCTCAAGTCATTCATCATTCTATTAAATGTAGTTATGATGCAGCAGATGCCTCTTCTAGGGCTGCTGCTTTTGGTTCAATGATGAGGAGGTATTCTTGGCTTAGGCTTCAACCTCCACCTGATGATATTAAAGCTAAGTTGATGGATGCTTCTCTGGATTCTAAACTTTTGTTTGGGAAACATCTGCTGGTTTGTTGAAGTACCTTCAGTGTAAGGGTAAGGCCTTACAGGAGCTTAAACATGTGTTTGTTTCTCCGGTGCCTAAATTTCAGAGAAACTACCCCTCTAAGCCTGCCTTTGTTCTTAGGCAATCCCACCCTTCTACTAAAGGTAGGAAGAGTGCAAATAGGCTCCTCTGGCTAAGGCTACTCAATTTTCAGGGACTCAGAAGCTTTCTTTTCAGGACAAATCAGATGCAGTATGACTATTCATCTCTTCCAGCTATATTCCTCTTTCTCTTCACCTTTCTCTTTCTCTTCCTGTTTGGCTTCAGGTCACTCAGGATTCTTGGGTTCTCTTGATTATTCATCAGGGCCGGGGTACTTCATGGTGTGGAAATCCCATCCTCCTTTTATGGACATTCCTCAGCCTCCTCAGGAATAACTTTCCTTTTTCACAGAGGTTCTTCAAAATCTCTTGACTCAGGGTACTATTCAAGATGTGCCTGTGTCCCAAAGGGGGGGAAAGGATTCTACTCCAAACTGTTTCTACTGCCCAGAAAAGAGGGCACTTGGAGACCTATTCTAAACCTTTCTTATCTAAACACTTTTCTAAAAATACCTTCTTTCAGGTGTTGTCCTTTCAGATTCTGTTTCCTCTCATGGTCTCCCAGGCCCATATGGTGTCTCTGTATCTCAAGGATGCTTATCTCCATATTCCAATCCATCCTGTTTTCATTAAGTTTTTATATATATCTGTTGCTTCCTGTCATTTTCAGTTCTCTGCTTTGCCCATTGGCCTTTCTACTGCTCCACAGGTGTTCACTAAATGCCTTGCTCCTGTGATTGCTTTTTGCAAGCTTCAAGGGATCCAAATATTTTCTTACTTATACGACCTGTTGATTCCGCCGTCCTCTGCCGAGACCCTTTTGCAAAATCTTCATTTTACCATTTCCCGTCTTCAGAGCCTGAGGTTCACTATAAATTTCAAAAAGTCTTCTCTGACTCCTTCTCAGGACTATGTTTTCTTGGGTTGGAGGATTCAGACAGTGCCAGTGTCTGCATCCGTGCCCCCACCAAAAGCCTTAACTCTTATTTCTTTCTTTCACACTGTTCTTCTTCTGGCTTCCATTACTACCAAGGAGTTTCTGACAGCTCTAGGTTTCATGGCATCCACCATTTCGATGCTCCCTCTGGCCAAACTTCATATGAGAAAGTTTCAGTGGTTTCTGAAGTCAGTGTGGCTGCAACATGCACATCTTCTAGACTTTGTAGTTCCTCTTCTTCCTTGTCTCAGACAGGAACTTTACTGGTGGATTCAGCAGTTGTCTCTGAATCCATGGATCCTTTTCATCCCGCACTTTCCTCTCAGGAATTGTTCACAGATGTTTCAGACATGGGGAGGGTGAAATTTGGCTCCCTAATAGTACAGTGGGTGTGGTTGCCTCATCAGCAGAAGGACCACATCAATGTCAAAGTGATGAGAGCTCTTATGCTGGCTCTTCAGTCTTTCATCCTCTTTTCTCTCCAGGGCCTTTCAGGGTGTTAACAGACAACACCACATTGATGTGGTATGTCAACAAACAGAGAGGAATGAGATTTTATCTTCTTTGCCACTTGGCACTTCTGTTATAGCATCTATTCTTTGTCTCACTGAAACCTGGCTTAAACCAAGCACCTTAGATAATGAGGTCATACCACCAGGTTACAATATATTTAGACACAACCGTACTGCTAAAAAGGGAGGGGAGGTAGCTGTAAGCACCTTAGATAATGAGGTCATACCACCAGGTTACAATATATTTAGACATGACCGTACTGCTAAAAAGGGAGGGGGGAGTAGCTGTTCTCTACAAATCCATGCCAGAAATGGCCATTGGCATCCATTAACCTATCCAAAATAGTAATGCTGAATCAGCAAAAGTGTAAATATATATATATATATATATATATATATATATATATATATATATATATATATATAGATGGGATCCGTACAGATCCCCGAAGACAAAATCACCGAAACTAATTTCGGTTTGGCATACTTGCGCAAAAGTGCTTTTCACCGAAGAAGCACTTTTGCGTATGTATGCCTGTTTGCAAGACCACGCTGTGGTGTGGCTAAGGGAACATTCCCTTTTCCTCATTGTAGTGCAGTCTTGGAGTGAGAATATTAAAGTAGGGGGGTGTGGGGGGTTCAGGGAGGCGAAGATCCTGGAAAAATGCATCCAAAAACAACTCCTAGCCTATCTTCTTGATAACAATCGCCTGTCAAATTCTCAACATGGCTTCAGACCAAACCACCGTACCACCACTGCCCTACTATCCTTTACCAATGTCATAAATCATAACCGTAATAGCAATAAACTCTCCTCAGCAATCTTCCAACATCTTTCCAAAGCTTTCGACATGGTAAACCATCAACTTCTCCTGCAAACCCTAGAAACAATCTCCCTAGACACCCATACTATACAATGGTTTAAGTCATACCTGGGAGGTAGACAACAGGCAGTCCTGTGGAAAGATAACTTATCGACCCTTTTACCTATAAAACTTGGAGTCCCCCAAGGATCCATCTTAGGGCCCTTCCTATTTTCTATATTCATTAATGACTTGCATAATGTAATACCAGACACTACCTGTATTCAATACATGGACGACTCAACCCTAATCTGTTCTGCTACAACCCCAGAAGAACTACTGTCACTATCCCAAAACACATTTAGCATAGTTGAAAATTGGCTCCTCTATCACTGTCTCATATTAAACCCCCCAAAAAACTGCTGCTGTTCTCCCCCATCTTGTAAGATCTCCTCTCTAACCTTTTCCATTAAATCTAACAATGGCACTATTATCTCACCAGACCCCTCAACCAAACTCCTAGGTGTTATACTTGACAACAACCTAAAGTTTGACTTGCATGTTGACCACACCATCAAAACAGTAAATAAAAAACTTGGCTCTCTACATAAAATCAAACCCTTCTTAATTCCCCTAGCCAGAACTGTTCTTGCTCACACTCATCTACTACCCACACTTCTCTACTCCTCCCCCGTATTCACCAACCTGAGTAAAACCACCCTGAACAAGCTCACAACCTGCTATAATCATATTGCCAGATTTGACACCGCCTCTGCCTATAGGACCCATCATTGCCACAACCTCAAACTACAAGGCTGGCTTGAACTACCTCACCTTCTACTAACTAACCAACTAGTAACCACCCACAAGATTCTCTACCAGCCAGAACAGACACCCGATCTTAAAACTCTCATCACCCCCTACCAGAACCTTAAAACTCTTCGATCCCCTAACAAAATGCTAGCTTTCACCTTCAAAGCTAAAAACTCAGCTGGGGAAGTCTGGAACTCTCTTCCTACAGAACTAACCTTACAACCCTCTCCAACCTAATTAAAAAAAAACTTAATCAATACTTCACTGTGCGATGGCTCTGTCCTTGCTCTACCCCTGACTAATCCCCACACTTTTCTACTGTGCACCCAGTTAGGGTCTCCTAGCAGTGTCTCTGAATCCGAACCTAATTACTCTGTACTAACATGTTGTTTAAGTGAAATCTAGAATGTATTTTAACTAACCTATAAATAAACATACAAATATATATGAACTTTTTGAATGTTGGGCTGGGAACTTGGAAAATGGCCTACACATATATTGTACAACCTCTAACTTGAATTATACTAATAGTGGAATGGTTTCATTATGTAAATATGTAGAAATTTCTCTGGATTGTATTTCTCTATTGTATTTTTACATTGTATTATGCTGTTCTGACTTATGTCTTCTGTATGGAGGTTTTCTCCCGGGCCTCCGCTGAAAATGGACATATATCCAGTCAGACCTGCCCGGTCAACAAATGTAAAATAAAAATAAAAATAAATAAAATAAAATAAATCTTGCTGTCAAGTATTAAGTGGCTCTTCAGGCAGTTTATATCCCTTCTGATCAGAACATTGTGGCAGACATTGTAAGCAGGTCCTTAACTCAGTCCCATGAATGGATGCTTCACAGGGATGTGTTTCTGGACATTATCCACCAGTGGTGTACTCCTCAAGTGGATCTTTTTGCCTCCCCTCTGAACAGGCAACTTTCTCTGTTTTGTGCCAGAGTCCCAGGTCATCTTCTAGTGTGGAAGGTGGATGCCTTCTCATTTTCTTGGAAGATGATGTTTCTTTATGCAGTCCCTCCCCTTCCTCTCATTCCAAAAGTCCTGTTCAAGATTCAACAGGATGTTCCTAAAATATTGTTGGTGACTCCCTTTTGGTCGTGACAGCACTGGTTCCCTGTACTTCTGCATCTAGCCAGGATCAATCATCACAAGTTTACCTCACAGTATGGATCTAGTCACACAAGACAAGGGATCTCTCATCCATCCCAGCCTGTCCATGCTTCAACTGACACTGTGGGCGATAGGATTTTGATTTCTCACAGACACCTTCTTTCTGAAGACGTGCTGCAAGTCCTGCAGGAGGCCAGGAAACCTGCTAACAATAAATCCTACTTATCCAAATGGAAGAAGTTTTCTATTTGGTTTCTCATAATCTGGACCCACTTGCTGTGGATATTCCTTTGGTTCTCTCTTACTTGTGTGAGTTGCTCAATTTTGGTTTGGCCTATTCTTCTATTAAGGCCTGCTTATGAGGTATCTCTGCTTGTCTGCCTTTTTTCCTCATTTAGCTTCCAGATTTCAGGTTAAACAATTTCTTAAAGGTGTTCTTAACATTAGACCTCCCAAGAAGTATGATCCTCCTCCCTGGGATCTTAATTTTGTTCTGGAGAAGTTGACTCAGACTCCTTTTGACCCTGCTGCTTCAGTTTCTTTGCTACATTTTTCCTGAAAGACTATTCTTTTGTTAGCTCTTACTTCTGCCAGACAGGTGCCGGAGTTGCAGGCCCTTATGGCTTGTCCTTCTTTTTTGGTCTTTCATGAGGACAGGGTGTCATTGCGCAGTAACCCTTCTTTTTTGCCTAAGGTGGTTAATGAGCTATCACCAAATCGGTCTGTTAATCTGCTTACTTTTTGTTGGGTCCACAATCTGACAGTGAGATGGTGCTGCATACTTTGGATGTGCACAGGCAACTCAGGGTTTATTTGGATAAGACTAATGCTATTAGAAAATCTGATCAGTTATTTGTTTCTTTTCATCCAAGATCTTTGGGACTTGCTGTATCCAAGAAAACTATTTCTTCTTGGATTTCTAAGGCTACCTGGACTTCTATGCATACCTTTACTAAACACTACAAGTTGGATAGTATCTCTGCAGCTAGGGCTGGTTTTGTTAGTGCCGTTCTTCATGGCTTTTTAGGGTGCTCTTCTTTGCCTTCCCCCCCTTCCAAGTTTCCACTTGAGCTTTGACACTCTCCTGAATGTTGTGTATACTGCAACAGTGAATGTAAGAACATAATACAGTTGTGTAAACTCGTACCATAACAGTAGATGTCCTGGCCTTCACTCCTGCAGTATTTGCTCCCCCCTCCATCACCCTAGTCTTTTGCCTTCCTGGATGCACAGGTTACCTCTTGGGTTTCGTGGACTGTGTTCCTACTGGGGCATTCAGTTCTGATTATGGTAGGCCTGAACATCACCTTTATGCCCTATGTTACACAAGGAGCATTTGGGTGATGTTCAGAGTACCTTTTAAAAGAAACAAATAGTCTTTGATAGACTTTCCAGACATTTGGGCTTCCATGGCAGGGAATCCCATCTGTTAAGAATACTGCAGCAGTGAAGGCAAGGACATGTACCATTATGGTAAGATTTTACATAACTTTCCTTTCCTTTCAAAGCAGGTTCACTGCTGGCTATGGTTACGAATGTTCCAATTGTTGGGTACTGATAAGTTATTATGTAGGTTCTGAAGATCATGACTTTGAATTTGGAGGACTGAGTATTAGTTGTTTGGCATGGAGGATTTTGGTGTTGGCAAGAAAATCCTGTTGTAGTTGGTTAATATTTCCTAAGAGGAGTTGTACCTGTAGATGACTATATTATCTCTATACAATATTTTTGGAAGTGCAGGATTATGTACAGAAAGTTTGTTAATACGGTGAAAAGAAAGAGAAAGAGGAAGAGTTGATAGCCTTGGGAGACATCTTTAAGAAAGGGAGATTAATATGAGGAGGTTTGTCTCTGTTGAGCAAAAGCTGGACGTAAAACCAACCAACATGCCAAACATGAACTGAGAATTGCTACATTTAATGTAGGTTCACTGACAGGATGCAGCTCGGAAGTGGATGACATGATGATACGGAGGAGGCTGGACATCCTATGCATCCAAGAGATGAGATGGAAGGGCAGTGCAGCAAAGCCACTTGGCTTGGGATCCAGACTCTACTACTCAGGTGGAGGACAGGCTAGAAATGGTGTAGGAATTGTTGTGAGAGAGAGTAGCTTCAGAACGCAGTAAGGGATATCATCAGAATTAATGACAGACTCATGGCAGTGAGACTCCAGTGTAATGGTAGGGCAATATTCATAATCTCAGCCTATGCCCCACAGCAGGGTTGTGACAGTGAGGAAAAGAGTGCCTTCAGACAGCTGTTGCAAGACCTACTAGATAAAGCAGGACAACATGAATTGATGTTGATAATGGGTGACTTGAATGCACATATCAGGACAGACATAACACAATATGAGGAGTGCCTGTGTCCACATGGGTGGGGCAACAGGAATAAAGAAGGAGAAGCCATTCTAGACTTCTGTCTGGCAAATGGCTTGATAGTAGCCAACACGTGGTTCAGAAAGAGAGACAGTCACAAGATCACATACAAGAGTAGCCAACATGCAACTCAAGTAGACTTCCTCCTAGTAAGAAAAAGGCACTGGGGAGAATCCATGATTGCAAAGTCATCCACAGTGAAACAGTCGTCTCACAGCATAAACCATTAGTTGCCACAATCAGCTGCAAGCAGTGGTCAGAGAAGGCTCTAAGGTCAACAGCAAGTGTTAGGACTACAGAAAAGATATGTGGCTGAGCCAGGTATAGAAATAAGGTACATAAGGAAAGCTGGTGGTGGAAAGCAGAAGTCCAGGAAGTCATCAAAAGCTGGTGGTGGAATGCAGAAGTCCAGGAAGTCATCAAAAGCTGGTGGTGGAATGCAGAAGTCCAGGAAGTCATCAAAAGCTGGCGGTGGAATGCAGAAGTCCAGGAAGTCATCAAAGGCTGGTGGTGGAATGCAGAAGTCCAGGAAGTCATCAAAAGCTGGTGGTGGAATGCAGAAGTCCAGGAAGTCATCAAAGTGCAGGAAGAAGTTGGAAATAGAAAATACTGACCAGGCTAGGAAGGACTACTGGTTGGCTGACAAAGAAGCTAAGAAAAAAGTTGCAATAGCAAAGAATAGGGCATCGGAGGCACTCTACCAACTTCTGGAAAGTGACTCAGTAAGGGGCACAAAGAAACTATATCAGGTTCCAAGGCAAAGAAAGAAAGATAAAGAAGATAGTCAGACACCCCTCATAAGGGATGCCAGCAACAACCTCCTCACCAGTCCACAGGACATCAAAGGCAGATGGAAGGAGTATTTCCAGCAGCTTCTGAATAAAGAAAACCCTACAGAATCTGTAATGCCCCAGAAACAGCCTACGATGATAGAAGAAGAGGAGCCCACCTTAGAAGAAGTAAGAACAGCACTAAGGAAGATGAAGATGAAGTCAGGGAAAGCAGCAGGCTCAGATGAGGTCACAGCAGATATGATAAATATGCTGGGTGAGATAGGGAAGACATGGCTCCTGAGGGTACTAATAGCAGTGTGGAGAGAAAGGCATATCCCAGATGACCGGAAAATAAGTATACTCATGCCAGTGTACAAGAACAAAGGGGACAGCCACAACTGTGGGCAGTACAGAGGCATCAAACTCCTATCATACTGCATGAAAGTTCTGGAGAGGGTGATTGATAAACAGATACATAGAGTAGTAGAATGTACGATGGGAGATGAGTAGTTCGGATTCAGATCAGGATGCAGCACAATTGACTCAATGTTTGCATTGAGACAGATACTTGAGAAGAAACTAAAGATGAGGAGAGAGTCCAACTGGGCATTCCTAGACTTGGAGAAAGCAAATGACAAAGTCCCAAAAAAGCAGATCTGGGCAGTACTGTGGTGGTTTGAAGTCCTAGAAACATTGGTAGAATTAGTGCAGGCTATGTGCAAGGACCCAATGACTCAAGTATGAACAGTGTTTGGCCTCACAGAGGGGTTCCCAGTGGGAGTGGGTGTACACCAGGGTTCAGCTCTGAGCCCACTGATGTTCATATTAGTGATGGACTACATTAGCAAACAAGTTGGAGGGGGCAGATCAACAAAACTGCTGTATGCAGACAATGTGGCAGTACAGGCAGACTCTGAGCTAGAACTTCAGCAAAGGATACGAGAATGGAATGAAAATCTGAAGGCACATGGATGAAACTAAGCACAGATAAGATGGTGTTAATGGCAGCAAATTGGGGAAATCAGAAGAATCTGAGAATAGAGAGAGAAGGGAAGATAGTGGAACAGATAAACAGCTTCAAGTATCTGGGAGGGGTGGTTGAGGATAAGGGTAGTCTAAATGAAGAGGTCAAAGCTAGAATCAGAGGAGCTGCAGCCAACTGGCATAGAGTATCAGGTGTAGTCTATGACAGAAAAATGCCAAAGAAGCTGAAAAGTAAGGTATACAAGACAGTGGTATGACCAGCACTACTGTATGGTACAGAAACCTGGGCAGTAAAGGCAGAACAGTTGAAGAAGCTAGAGGTGATGGAAATGAAGTGCCTGAGAAGGGTGATAGGATGCACACTGTGGGACAGATGAAGAAATGAGGACATAAGAGCAGAAGCCAAAGTAGCTCCAATTGCAGAAAATATCAGAGAATAGGTTATGATGGTTTGGGCTCATGTGTAGAAAAGCAGAAGTGAGGAAGGTTTGGAACAGACAGGAAGAAGTTAAGAGGAAGCAAGGATGTCCAGCAAAGAGGTGGTTGGATTGTGTGAAAGGAGATCTGTGACAGTCAGACATGTGTGTTGAAGAAGGCCGGAGTGTGGCCCTGAATCGAGAGAGATGGCGACAGTTAACATGATACCCTGACCCCATGTAGAAAAAAATGGGAAAAAGGGGGCTGCTGCTGCTGATGATGATGATGTTTGTCCATGTGTTTCACTGCATAAGCTGCAGATTCCATTTTAAGAACAACATTTTCAGAAAATTCAGAAGAAACTGCATTTTTTTTATCTCATGCTTGAATTCTTTCATTGTTCTGGGCATAAATCTGTTATGTGCATCTAATACCTTTACAGTGAAGTTTTCTCATTCACATTTCCTCTGATCTTTTTCGGTTTTCTTGCTCCTGTACATCATTTTTTTCTTCTGGAAACCATTACATTCTTATCCTCTGATGATTTCGTTATGATGCTAAATGTTTCTGCCATATTGCTATGCTCATTCATTTGGGAAACACCATACATATTAAGCTGTTATAAATTTTCTTTGCATGATTCAAATTACCTTTATATGAATTCCATGAATGCTATACCCACATAGAGATGGGTCTCCAGTGATGCAATTCTTAGCCCACTGGAGTACTCCCCAACTATTTATGCAGAAGAACAATGTCCCATTTCTCCTAATGACAGACTTTCCTGGGTACCTCAACACTATGCCATTCCTCACTACCCTATTCCCTATTCTTTAGGCCATTGGATATAATTCTGTTCAGCTTGCTGAACAGCCTTTACCCCTCAGTTCTGTAGATATGGACTTTTGTCTCCATCCAAGACATTTTACTCCATGTGCCTTTTCAGCATATTTTTGACTATTTCTGTAATTTTTCAAACCACTTTTACAGTTTTTACCATTTTGTATAAGAGCCTTGCTGTAGATGTTTGTGCCATCTGTACGGTAACATGCTTCTTTCTGCCTAGACCATGACAACTCACTTACAGAGGCATTTAAAAGGATATGGTATGCTTTTCATTTTAGAGTGTTACTAGGCTTGTGGTCCAAGATACTATTGAGGAACCCAGTCTAATTTCCCCAAAGCACTCTCTGGTTAAGTGACTTGCTCAGAGTCACACATAAGGCAACTAAGGGACAGAGAATTAAACCCTGACCTACAGAAAGCAGCTTGTTAACTGCTCCAGGCCTTAATCCTCTGCACTAGGTACCCAGCTTAATCACTGAGACTTTTAAGCACGTTTCCAATATAAGAACTTGTAAAAGGGAATCCTGAATGTTAAGAAGAACAAGCCCACCATCCTCCCATGCACATGTTCTGAAGCCATCACCTCTTCCACTAAATATAACTATGCCTGAGGATGTCTGTGCAGGGAAAAGTAAATTAACTCAGAGCCATAGACAAAGCATTTGGCGCATTGTGTTGTCGCCAAGAATGGGGTCCCTATTATATAATCAAAGATGCAATCCTTTGAATGCATCTTGATCAAACTTGAAAGCACAAAACAGCAAAATAGCGAAATGGGATATAGGCGATTTCTTTCCCAGGGAAAGAAATCGCTTGGCCGCCTCCATTACTTTGCCATTTTAATCACTGTAGTGCAATCTCGGCGCTGGTATATTTAAGTAGAGGGGTGTGGGAGGCTTTGAATTTTTTATTTTTATTTTTATTTTTATTTTTTGTGGAACAGTGATTTTTTTCCCTGGGAAAAAAATTGCTGTTCCGAGTGTTTGGGATTGTAAGCTTTCGTTTACATGGGGTCAATAAATCAGCGTTCACTTTTTTAAATGTTTGCTGATTTAGTATAGACCACAAGAATGCACCCCCCACCCCAATACAAACACAGCTACTAAAGCCATTAATTTCAGTAAATAGCATGACTCTCAGAGCTTTGCTCATTTCTACGCAACAGCTCTTCAGCACTGCCAATCATGCCCCCTGACAGTTTTTGCCTGGGACAACTGCCATCTTTGCCTCACCATAGCAACAGTACTAAAATCACTTAAGCATTCCATTAATGAAGTGTGACTTGACAACTCAAACAATTACTAATTTTATTTTTTATAGATTATTTTTAATTATATTTTGCAGGATAAGCATTTCAGGCCATATGAAGATGCATATGGGCTTTGGACATTGTCTATCTGAAACAAGATTTAGGCCCAGATCAGAAATGTTAAACATGCAGAAATTTGTCAGCAAAGAATATAATATCACAGCTTCCTTATAAGAAAGAAGTTAATGTTATACATGGGGTTCCTACTTTAAGTCAGAAGACAATAAACATGATCCTTGGAAATGCAAAAATTTAAATATGATTACAAGGAAGTATATACAAAGCCTAACATTGCTTTTGCTCCAAGGTCCGGTAATCTGTGCAGTAGGGATGTGGTGAGTGCATCTCCACATATCATGGCCAAGGGGCTTGCCCCCCTTAAAAATGCTTTTAATGTGTAACAGTGATTTCACAGCTTGTTACTTTTATGAAACACGGTTAAATTTCCTTATTTTTGAGACTCACACAACTGAGTCTTGAACTTAGGGCACTTTTGTTGCATGAATTTATTTCAGTCATAATTACCTGCCTCCAGTGTTTTCAGTATAATGAGAAATGGTTCTTGTTTGTTAGATGTATGGACCTTGCAAGCTGCAGAATGATATTAGGTTTTGAAAATGGGCAGTCTAAAAGTAAAGATGTGATGACAGCATATCAGTTACACAAAATGCTGACCGTATCCCTATTACAAAATACTCGTCAGCACGGTTTGTGTGTGTGAGCCTTTGCAAATGTTTTATAAGATATAAAGAAAATTTTTCACTAGCAAAATGCAAACCACCACACAATAATTTATTAGGAAACGCTGCAGTGCTGTGTGCATATTGAAATATGACAGGCTATAGGAAAAACAGACCTGTAAGGCACAGCACATATTTTTCTTCTCTTTTTATATATTTTTTTCTCTCTTAATCAATTGTTTGTCAAGAAGATCCATTATGCATATTTAAAATTATGGATATTACATTCACCTCAGAACACACACAGACACACACACACACGCACACACACACACACACACACACACACACACACACACACACACACACACACACACACACACAAACAAAGAGAAAAGTACACTCCTGTGCATGCTTGACTGTTGCCTTATCTACTTTGCGGTGTTTTGGCTGTTGTTGTATGTTTATGTATATCTTTGGTGTCTGTAAAGAAAAATAGTCCCTTCTTAATTTCTTAGTAATGTACTTCAACAGGTTCATTGGTAGTTACTAGGCATGCAGTCTAAGAGACCATTGAGAAGCCTTGTCTTAATTCTCAATTGCCCCCCAAAGCACTGTTTGGCTGAGTGACTTGTTTTGGGTCACACAGTAGGCAAATGAAGGCAGAGGGAGTCAAACCTTACCCCACAGTAAGTAGCTCGCTAACAGCTCATTCATAATCCTCTGCACTAACTGCCAGAAAGTTTTTGTTTGTTGTTTGTGTATTGGACAACTGCTAATATTACATTCTTTAACTGAATATGTTACTTTAAATTTTATTTATTTTGGTTACTTTTTTCTGTTGTAGTCTTTTACTAAATAATGAGTTACTCTTATATGTGTGTATTTTCATAGCATGATTTTCTGATTTGGTGGCTTAATTTCACAGTAGTAACAGCTAATGTATGGTTATTACCACATTTATTTCTTTAGTCCAGTGAAGTAACATAAAAAGTTTAAAAAACGTGATATGCATGGATTTGCCATTAATGGTATAACGATGATAACACAAACAGAAAAATGAAATATGCTAATGAGAACATGAAAGCATATCTATTCTTTTAAATCAGATATTGTCTTACTGTAATTCACAGACTAAATTTAATTACACTACTGGAAATATAGACAGTACCATTTTTTAATAAAGCTTATTGCTAGGCTTCTGTAGCATTTCTGGAAGTGTGCCGCCGCCAAGCCTGTAATTGTCCATTTGCAAACTTACTGCTATGTTGCTCCAAGAAGTATGTCATTGCTGAGGGTGTTTATGAGCTACAGAAATCCGTAGCAGAACATTGCAAAATACCTAAGGCTTAATGCACTGTAACAAACCTGAGGTTCAAATTCAATCTCTTGTGTTTATCTTCTGTTGTATTTCTCTCACAAATTATAAACTGAGAATGAAATTTCACATTTAATTTTTCTAATCAGCCAACAAATAAATGAATGAAACTGGTTATAAGTAAAGCAGCTTCTTTAGCGTTTGAATGAATCTTCAAACAGCACTTCTTCAAATATGTTCAAAAATGTAGTATATGTAATTTCAGGCATGCCTTTCTTTTTTAGTGTATGTACTTTCTGGTATCTCTTTCTTCTCTCTCTCTCTCTCTCTCTCTCTCTCTCTCTCTCTCTCTCTCTCTCTCTCCCTCTCTGTCCTGATATATATATACATTTAGGGTTCTTCTGAATTACATTGACAAACCACAGTGTCAATGGCTGATTAATCAACCACAAAAGGTTGACACATGCAGATGGTCAACAGGTGTGACAGAATGGCAATCCCCAGGTAGGGGAATATTCTTTACAAAAAAAATATTTTTTTGGTTGCATATGGTGGGGATTTTATTTGGGCTTGCATAGTTGACTGTCACTGTTTCCGTTGTCAACCTTTTGGAGTCACCATTCTTGCTGTTGATATTGTGGTGTGTCGACATAGTTTAGTAATCCTATATATATATATATACATATATATATATATATATATATATATATATATATATATATATATATATATATATATCTTTAGGTGTACTATTTCAGTCAAATAAGCACAATGTTTACATCTATTATTCAGTTGACACCATTTGGTTAACAGAAAGGTATGTTCGACATGTTCAAGAGATCAACAATTCCTGGATAGGATAATATCCCCTATCCCTGGGGATTGTGCAATCTCTGAGTTAATTAATGTAATTATCAGAGGGTGCTGGAGGTGCAGAGGGGACTTGCCCCGAGCCAAACACTTGTTTTTGGTTTAGCTCACTCCAAGGTAATCCTTACAGCATGCCCAAAATAGGATGGCTCTCCATGTTTTGACATTTGTATATCAATAGTCTGACAGTCAACATTGTGTATAATCAAAGTTACTTAATGTGAACAAAGCACACAGACAAAAATAAGAACATACGTAAGGGCAGATTACTTAAACATCAAAACAAGTTCCTTTCCCAATCTTTGCAGTAAACCAACCCCTTTTTGTCCGAATAGTGGCAGTGTTATGGGAAGGGATTTATAAGGTACGGTGTGGAGTTAAGGCTGGAGTTGGAGAAAGGTTAGGGTTAACATGCATTACTGAGACGGGTTGGGTTGCTTGACTAAGTTTATAAAGGTCCTGGTGGTTGTTAGCCTGCTATATACCTTTGAACATATAAGCAACATATCACTATGTCCCTTAAGTTGCATAATATGTAGCAGAAAAGTCAGAGGAGACAGCTGAGCACCATTTCTGTAGATCTGTAATCTATATACAGAGACCTTGGTGACGCTCATCCCTGATGACTGCTCTGCAGTTGTTCCTTGGTCTTGCTGGTGTCTATATCATTTGAGTGAATGCTTAATTGAGCAAATCACTATTTGTCAAACTGAATTAAGTGAAAGCTCGGTTAAGTGAATTTTTTTTCCCAGGGAAAAGATGTGGTTGGCCATTGTCAGGTATTTGCCCTTTTCCACACTGTATTGTGATCTCGGAGTTGGTATATTTAGTCAGGGGGGTGTGGGGGGTGAAGCTCCCCACTTTCCAGAGTTTTAAATTTAGTTTAGTTTCTTCTGATTGGTGGGCAGGCAGCTGTTTCTTTTCCCTGGGAAACTTTTTGCTTAACCAAGCATTTGCTTAATTGAGCTTTCATTTAATTCAATTCGACAAATAGCGATTCGCTCAATTAAACGTTCGCTCAAATGATATAGACCCGTCTTGCTGTAATTGGAGTGCAAAGTTTACTGTAACAGAAGGCTAAATGAGCTACCCACCTGTGAGACACAGAAGAACATTTACACACTTTGCTAGTGGCAGAACAGTGGAACACTGGCGATAAGCTAAAAAAAGAAGTGATGGCAATGATACATTCATTTATAAGTAGGTAAGGTGACTATTGCATCATCTAGTGTCTTCTGACCTATACTTTATCTGTATCTTAAACACGATTAATGCAGACATACAGGCATAATACATGGAAGATGACTTTGCACAGGGATCTTGATTCCATAGCAGTTTATTGCAGGCTGAAGAGACAGCAATCACATGCAGCTCCCACCATGCTGTTTTCTTAAATGGCATACTGCAAGTAACATAACTTCACATAGTGCCATGTGTGGTATCACAGTTTCATATGATCATAGGCTAATGACCACAGGGACCTTTTTAAGCCTAGTCAAGCATCCCAACTGTATCCCACAAGTATATGTGCCTTAAAGGTAATTTTAAGCTGTATATGGAAGCTAGGACAAGATTTGCATGCTTTTTTGTCCATTAGAGATATAGGTGTTAAATTTGGAGTGTATTTATGATTTTCCATACAATGGTCCAGGTTTCCTTTGAATAGGATTAAGAAAACAACTCAACAAAGAACTCAGAGGACAAATAAAGTCTACCAAAGAAAATTTTGAGGTAAGTCTGGCCTCCCAGGCCAATGACAACCACAAAGCATTCTTTAGCTATGTCCGCAACCTCAAAGGCAATACAAAATTGTATGCAGAGCTCATTGGAAATGGAGCCACCTATACTGAGCCAGAAGATGTAGCAACCCTCCTGGCTGATAAATTCATCTCCAACTTTACTCCTCTCTCCCCCTCAACCTTCCCTCAGGAAATATCATCAAATATAACTCCCTCTACTGTCACTAGGGAACAGGTCCTTAATGCTCTCTCTAAGGCTAAGAACACTGCATCAATGGGCCCAGACAATATCCCAGGATGCCTTCTAAATAGCATGAAACATGACCTAGCAGGACCTCTGGAATTACTATTTAACTGTAGCTGCCAAACAGGCTTTGTGCCTCATGAATAGAGAAAGGTAACAGTCATCCCTCTGCATAAAGGTGGGCCAGCTACAGACCCTGGAAACTACAGACCCATAAGTGTAATTAGTCTTATATGTAAAGCCATGGAAAGAATTATCATGGAGATGATCAATAGAGATATAGTAAACCTCCAGACACTGGGCCCAACCCAGTTTGGTTTCGTCAAGGGTAGATCATGCCTACTCAGCCTGGTGGACTTCTTTGAGAAGGTCACCAAAGCAATGGATGAGAGCAAAATTATTCACACTGCCTACCTTGACCTGGCCAAGGCATTTGACACAATACCCCACTCAGGCATTGTTGACAAACTCAAGAGGTTAGGTTCAAACTTGTATGTCACCCAGTGGATAGCCAACTGGCTCACAGACAGGACCCAGGAAGTTAGAATTGGGAAGTCCACCTCTACAATGAAGCCAGTCACAAGTGGAATCCCTGAGGGATCAGTCCTTGGGCCGCTCCTTTTGACACAATACCCCACTCAGGCATTGTTGACAAACTCAAGAGGTTAGGTTCAAACTTGTATGTCACCCAGTGGATAGCCAACTGGCTCACAGACAGGACCCAGGAAGTTAGAATTGGGACGTCCACCTCTACAACGAGGCCAGTCACAAGTGGAGTCCCTGAGGGATCAGTCCTTGGGTCGCTCCTTTTGACACAATACCCCACACAGGCATTGTTGACAAACTCAAGAGGTTAGGTTCAAACTTGTATGTCACCCAGTGGATAGCCAACTGGCTCACAGACAGGACCCAGGAAGTTAGAATTGGGAAGTCCACCTCTACAATGAAGCCAGTCACAAGTGGAATCCCTGAGGGATCAGTCCTTGGGCCGCTCCTTTTCATCATTTACATATCAGAAGTCAAGACCAATGTCAGTGGTCTCTGGCTGACTAAATTTGCAGATGATTGCAAATTAAGAGCTGTCATTGAATCTCACACTGACACAAATGCTCTCCAGGAGGGGCTGACATAGACAAACAACTCGTGTCAGAGCCATGGACTAAAACTAAATGCCAAGAAATGCATAATAGTATCTTTTGGGAAGTTATCCATCCCTGGTAACTATCATATTGACAACACACCCTTTATAGTTGAGCCAGTAATGAGGGACTTAGGGACACACATAGATAGTAATCTAGCGTTTGATCATCATGTGTCTACAGTAGTATGGAAATCATTCTACGTTCCTCAATTTATAAACAAAAGTATGGCATCTAAGTCCAAGAAAGTCAATGTTCCACTGTATTTGACATTCATCAGACCTATCATTGAGTACAATGCTCCCTTTGGTACGTACCTTAACCAGGAATATCCAACAACTGGAATGTCCACAGAGGTTCCTCACTAAAAGAATACAGGGCTTAAGTAATATGTCCTGTGCAGACCACCTCAAGGCCCTATCCCTGTATTCTGTCTTCTACAGGCTTTTGAGGGGAGATCTATGCCTGGCATACAGGGCATTCTCAGACCCCACTCTGATGGACCTCCTGCATATCCACAAAATGAATAGTACCAGAATTACCCATTCTAAAGACTTAAACCTTGCCTGTGATATAAATAGGATCTGCTGGACAGATACCCAGAGACTACCCCGTCTATGGAACAGGCTCCCCATCCATGTGAAGCAGAGTTCCTCCCTAATCCAGTTCAAGTGCAACTTGGACAATCGGATGGGAAATCAGAAATTCATCAATGGTTTGGCACCTATGTCTCTGATGCAAACAGGTAACCTGTAAATGGTTCATCTCCCAGGCCCATGCTTACACTTATCAAGAGTATCAGAACTTGTCAGTGATTCGGGATGCATGACTAGACTTAAAAAGGCCCTAGTGGTCATTAGCCTAGTAAACACCTATGAACCTATGAACCTATGGAAGAACTCTGCTACACATAGATGGGAAGCTTTTTACGTTTTGAAATAACTGACCCTCAGTCATAAATATACACTTACAAAATATCACATTATATGATTATTTACAGTTATTAACCCCACTACTAACCCTGACCTTAGGTTTATCTTTTATATTGCCACTGGCATGTGGTACTAATTTGAAGCTAGATGACTATATGGATCATTGCCCTCCAGTCTGTTTGTCAGACTCAGAACATAATTTGCTTCACTTTTCTAAACTCATATTTAACAAAGTCAGTGAAAAGACTATCATACACTAGAAGTGATAGTGATTGATTATGTTCTGCACTGAGACAATAACAGGATTGCTTCAAGCCACTTCTGTCTGCAACATTCTGTAGCTCTCTTATTCAGACGGTCTCTGTAGCTATCTTTTCTGTCACATGAAACCAGACGAGAAAGGCAGAACTTGATATTGGGTCACAAGATGATTTCAAGGAGATGTGAAGTGCTTATTCTGAACAGAAAAGAGTTGGAGAAGGAGGACATAGGCAGCAGATTGTATAGATTAGCTATGCCTTGGAACTCCAAAAGTACTTTTTCGTAGAAAGCATTGGGGACCCATAGAATGGATTACTAGAAAGTATGGTGGAGAGGGAATAAACAGAAGAACTGAACAGAGCATAAAGACATGTGGAGAAAAAGTAAGGGGGAAGGTAGGGATGGTCAGGAGGTAGAATGTTAAGTAACTTTAAAGGGCAAAATATCTCCTGCCAACAAACAAATGTAATGCCTATATTTCTTTTTTCACATATTCTTGATCTTGCACTTTTTATGCTGACTATATATCACATTTTATTTAGAAAGGGCAAATTCTTTGTTCTTTTGTCAAAACAGAATGTCTGCTTCCTTTGTATGTTTTTTTAACAACTGAGTAACAGATTGATTACCATCTGGTAATAATAGTGCAACTGTTGTTTGGGTATAACACACATACCCATTAGAATCTGATCTGCAAACATTTTATTAACTGTAACAGGATTATTGCATCATTTCTAGATGAATACATAAGATTTGCTACCATCAGAGTTTAGATTTCATTAGAGAATAGATGCCCCGTACATCTCAGCTCTGATTGGAGAACTAATGTTCTCCAGCAGAGTGTTAATGCACAGGTAATGCCCAATGGACTGTAACAGAACTAACGGCTGCCATTATTTTATGCTCATTCATCAGTGCTTTTGCTGTTTAGCGAGTATAAAATTTAAAAAAGAAGAAAAAAATAGAAAAGTATGTATGTGATTGTATACATGCAAAAAAGTGAGAGTGAGATTAATTGAGCCATTATTTTATGCTACTTCTTTATTTCACTTACTGACAAATCCATCCCGTCTGTCTATTCTGTTGACTATGTCTCTCTGCAAACTAACACTGTATAGTACTATAACATTGTATAGCTGATGGCATATTAAGACTTGACAATTCAATTTTTTAGTAAACTGTTTTCAGAATTTGTGTAATTGTCATATTGATCTCTCTATTTTCTTATACAGAAAGGTTTAATGATACAATGTCTCTCTACTTATTGTTTAATCTTCTGATTCTATTGATTAGGTTAAGAATTACAGTGTATTAGCTAAACTTTGATATTCTTTAACCAGTCTGTATGTATAACTACTTGTCCAAACTGTATCTTGATAGTATTTTAAATTCTGTGCCCTATATATTCTATTGTTTTTCTGTATGTTTCAATGTGGAGCTTTTCTCCCTGGGCCTCCGCTGAAAAAGGACATGTGTCCAGTTGGACTTTCCTGGTAAACAAATGTAAAATAACATAAAATATATAATAAAATTTTACACTCGCTAAGCAACATTTTTGCTATTTAGTGAGCACAAAATTAAAAGAAACACTAAAAAAAAGAAAGAAAGAAAAGTGTGTGCATGTGTGTGTGTGTGTGTGTGTGTGTGTGTGTGTGTGTGTATGTGTATGTGTGTGTGTGCATGTGCATATGTGTGTGTGTGTGTGCATATGAGAAAGGTTGAGATCAATCAAACAGTGACATCTTAGCTCAAGAAATCTAGATAAACCCTAAAAGAAAGGGGGGAACAAAGGCTCAAAAGTAGGAACAGATTTTAAACATTGCTGCTATAATATTAATAAGTTGCTAGAATAAAATACTTTTTAGCATGCAATTTCTGATGAAAGTAAAGTCTGAAACTCAAATGTTTGTGATCACTTATTGACTTTAATCCCCAATGATTGCCAGCAAACAGCAAATTGTATGAGTAAGGAACCAAAACAAAATAGATAAACATCTGAAGATTTTTTTACAACAAAAATATAAAAACTACTACTACTAATAATAATAATAATATAGTAATAAAAAATATGTAAAACATGACAATTTTGCAGACAGCCCTGCTCTAAGCCTAATAATGCCCTCCAGGATGCATGTTACTGTGTAAATAATGCATTTACAGGGGTCAGAATACCCTGTTGGGCATTATTACTTGCTTATTCAATTTTGTGCAGTCTGAGCTATGCTCTCCAGCTGTCAGTTATTTTGAGGATATCTGGGACTTAGGACAAATTCTAATAGTCCCTCGGTTTCTCAAATGAGAAATTTATAGCACATTATGACACATTTTCAGTGGACTTAAGGGCAACTGTGGTGCAGCAGTTAGCAGTGTTGCCTCACAGCAAGAAGTTCTCCAGTTCAATTCTCAGCTGGCATCCCTTTTGTGTGGAGTCACCATGTCCTCCATGCATTTGGATGGGTTTCCTCTGGGTACTCCAGTTTCCTCCTGCATTCCAAAGACATGTGTCTGGAGCATTTCTCCATGGGTCTCCACTGAGAATGGGCTCTGTCCCAGTCAGACTTTCCCAGTAAACAAATGTTAAATAAATACCTATGACAGTTTAACATGCTTATCTTTCATTTGCCCAATTTCAGGATACAGAATAATAGTCAACACTCAATATACATGCATGTTTTCCTCTCAGAAAAATACACATTAATGAGTGTGTATCCATGGAAAATTAAAACGTCTTCAAGGAAGAGTTCCTTTCAAGGTAGGCCAGGATGGTCTCATGAGCATTTCCTTTGCATTTGTTCTTGCCTAGTTCTGATTCATAGATTCTTCTAAATATATCATCACTTAGATTTGAAGGAATCTTAACTCTGTCATCTTCGGACAACAAATCTTAGAGCACTGATAGCTCATCTCTCTATTAAAATTAAATTATGATTAATGGATATGCAGTTTTGTAGCACCTGGCCATCCAGTTGTAGCTCATAGTCATTCTGAATACAGGCTTTCAAGGTCGAGTGCAAGTTTTTGTAACAATTTATTTTTGCTGTAATCTTACTTTCTTCATTTAGAGTGGGTTTCTAATTCTAAAATACAGATTTTACTTTATTTACTCCTGGGAAACAGTCTACTAAGTATTTAAAACCTGTGTTTGTATTTACTGAAGAATGAGCAGGTATTCTGACTCCATGTAACGTGACCTCACTTTATGATGATGCCAATGCAGTTGTTGGGAAAACCATTTGTAATGGTATGTGTTTTGTGTAGCCTTTAGCAGATTTTAACACAGCGCAGTCATTAAGACAATACATAATAAACAAATATGATTATAGTCTAGTAAAACCAAATTGAAAAGGATTACATTCCATGTAAAGTGTATAATGCTTGGTTTACAGTATAACAACAGAAATGTAGCACTGTATGTGAATCATTACAATGAAAGCTGTACAGTAAAGGCTACTTATGTTATACATTGAATTGATTAGTGCTGGACTGAAATCATTTGGAATATTATGTGCATTTGTGAAAGTAAAGATTAGATGAAAATTATGAATATGTGATGAAGCTAACAGCAATGAAGATAACAAAGGTAATGACATTGTTGACAGAGATGAAAATGAACATGATGGCGATGAAGATATTGATAAAAATGATGAGGTTATAAAGATGCAGTAGTAATGAAGATGTGATGTTGATGAAGATGATGACAATGAACGTTGCAGTGGAAATGAAGATGTATGACATTATAGTTGATGTAATGAGTGTGAAAATGAGATGATGAACATGATAAAGATGACAATAGTTATGAAGATAAAGATGAAAATATTGACAAAGATGAAAATGATAAAGAGACTTCCAAGATGGTTGCACACTGATCAACAGCTTGATTTCAGCCCTCTCAGTATAAAAAAAGAAACTGAGAGGTAAGGGCCAGAAACTCTTCAATATTTAGTAAATTCAGTTACTGGCTAGAAAGTATACTGCCCGGATGCCAGCAAAGAAGAAACTTAGAGAGCCTGAAAGAAACTCAGTTAGAAAAGGTGAAGAAAAAACACTCACTGGAAAGAGTCCTGCGGCTGCTCAACAAACAGCAGTTCAAGCTCCAGGTCTGGTGCAAGACATGGCTTCCAGTAATTTAGAGGAAAGAAATAAATCAAATGTGCTCAGAGCTTATTAAAATAAATTAAACTTTGAAGGAGGGTATCAACTCAACAAATGGCTAGAAAAAAATGGAAGTTTTAAACAGCTATTCAGGTGAAGTGATAAAACTGCAAAAAATCAGAGGGTGAAAAGATGAAAAGGTTGTCCGAGTCTGCAACAGCCCAAGAAGAATGGTTTCAAAATATAGCACTGTTAGAGGACAGAGTACACAGGGAAAATCTGAGATTTTCTGCTCAGAAACTGGAAGGAACAGATTGTATTAATTTTATGAAAGCACAATTAAGCAACTGGACTAGTATTCCACAGTAGGGTTTGTTAACTGAAAGGAAACATAATGTGTATGCTCCAAACCTGGCCATGAGAAAGCAGCCAAGACATGTATTAGTAAAGATGCAATCATACTACCAGAAAGAATTGATCCAGAGAAAACTGTGACAGAAGGAAAAAGTATTAAAACTGGAGACAGAAGAGTGTTGTGAAAAACAATTATTCACTGTACAACAGGCTGAAGAGAAGCAAATTTATCCTAGCAATCAGGGAATGCCAATAGGCAGGTGTGAGATTCAAGCTGGTGTATCCAGCTATCTTCACAATATTTCTCCTGGAGGATCAAATGCATTATTTGAAGACGTACATAGTTGTATATGTTTGTTTTAAGTTAATAGGCTATGGGCATGTTCTGGAGCTGTGCTTGTGTTTTTTTCAAGGGTTTTCATCAAAACAAAAAATCTTCTAAAATATGCCATAGATCCAAATGAAGATGACAAGAAACAACTGTATAAGAAATCAATTTGCCAAACATTAGTGGGTGCATGTAACACAAAAGCTGGAAACAGACATTTTAAAAAGCTGTCATATATAACAGGTGGAAATAAAAACGTCTTATCACAATGGCTACACTAAACACATTATTTTGGAATGTGAATGGCCTCATAGCTATAGACAAAAAGTAAGAGTATTTAATTATATTAAGAAAGCACAGTGCAAATAGTGATACTACAGGAGATACATTTGGGAATAGGTGATCATGTGAATGTGATAAAGAAAGGATTTCAGAATGGATATTCAGCAGAATATCAAGGACAACAGAAAAGGGTAGTAATTAAACTAATTTCTAGAGGAAGTTCAATAGTGATTGGAGAGAAAAAAATACAGTTAATGGTAGATTTGCAGTAGTAAGGGACCACTGGCAAGTGAGGAGGATTACACTGGCATGTTTTTACATTCTACCTAAAACTGCTATTATGGAGTTTAAGAAAGTTTTTGGAAAAATAATCTGCTTTCGGCAGGAAATATTACTTTTAATTAAGGCCTGCAACATAATTTGCAACAGTGAGGATGTATCTGGGGGACGTAGAAGAGAAAAAATAACAAAAGAGAACAAGTTTCTGAAGAAATGAAGAAATTAAAATACGAAAATATTTGGTATGGAAGATATGAATTCAGTAGTAGGAACTTGGATACAGTTTACATATTATTCCCCAAGGTATGTTAACTGCACTATACTAGACAGAAATTATATTTCACAGCAATGTGTGCATTTGATTGAAAGTTTTAACACACATCCAATAACTATTTCAGATCATGCATAAATAAAAAACTAAGATAAAAATGCAGGGTAATGAAGTAAAAATAAAACTCTGACACTTCCCCACATACCTGTTAAAAAATGAGGAATTTAGGAAATGGGTAGTGGATATTATTCAAGAACTATTAGGGAAGATAGAAATGTCTTTAGACATTATAGGTAGTGAGTGGGATAAAATAAAAGTGGAGTTTAGAAATGGGGTAGAAATTGATATGATTAAGAAAATAAAGAATTATTTAGAGGAGTAGAAAACTTAAAGTATTGCAGAATAAGGGGAATCTCACTGAACAAGAACAGGCACAACTTCAAAGTCTTAAATAGAAAATAAGGGAATATATGGATAATATGCATGAGTTTAGAAATAATGCTGTTAATCAAGTGTTTTTGATAACTCTAGAGTACAAAAACTCTAAGCACAATGACTTAATCAACAGAAAGGAGAAAGGGTTGTTGCCAAACTTATGGAACCTATAACAAGAAAAATAACCAGATATCCTATAGATGTATTAAAGATATTTTGGAAATATTATGAAAATGTGCATAAAGTAATGGAATATGGAAATCCTGAAAAAGTACAAATGGAAATATTTATGGAAGACTGAAGTATGCCAAAGTTAGAGTTAGATGACACTCAAAAATTAACAGTTAAGATTGGAGGAGTTGAGATAAAAACAGTGGCGTATAATCAAACTGGGGAAAAGTCTCTAGGAATAGATGGTATTCCTGTGAAAGTTTGGAAGCTATGAGGGCTCAAGAAAAATGGGAAGAAAGGGATTTTGGATGCAATACAGAATATTATATTCATAACGTAGCAGAAAGTATTTTAAGAACCAAGCTAATGTGAGAATGGAGAAAGGAGATTCTGCCAGTAGGGATGACTGCAATTAGGGGTACAGAGAGCAGGCAAGAGGTGTTGAAATTTACTTGAGATTACTAGCAAAAGAACCAAGGTATTTGGAACAAATAAATATTGAGGGAAAGGTAATAGAATAGAAAGAAGCCAAGAAGACATTTGGACTGCAGGCTAGAGACTGCCTTCTCTATCAGGGACTAATATCAGAGTATAGGCAAAGAGAAAGGGAAAGGGAATCCAAGTGAAAGACCTGCTCTGGTACAGTTTGTAGCTGAATCTAGACTAGAAGCTGCTGTTAAAAAAAGAGATAATTAGTAGGGCATATAAAACATTCCACAATAACTATAGGAATCAATCAGAGGAGGTTAGAAAACAATGGGAAGAGTGATTGCATAAGCAATTCCCAAGGAAGCAATGGGAGGACATATCTATGTATGTTATTTAACATTTGTTTACTGGGAAAATCTGACTTGGAGCAAGCCAGTTTTCAGTGGAGGCCCAGGGAGAAATGCTCCAGATGTATGTCTTTGTCTATGACTCTCAAAAATGCAAACAAGTCCAGAGGATTTAGGAGTTTTGCTTGGAAGTGTTTGCATAGGTCGTTTTATACCTCAAGCAGACTCCAAAGAGTTTTTCTTTGAAAAAGTAGCAAATGTTGGAGATGTGATGGGGAAGGAAGGGTACCTCGGAACAAAGGTTTTAGGCGTGTAATGAGTTGGCAGACTTTAAAAATTTCCTACAGAGTACTCTGTCAGAAATATTGGGTGAGCAAATGGGTGTAACTAAGGAAATTTTTTTTTAGTTGGATACAGGATCTGAATTGCCTAGACATAATAAGGCCTTGTTAAATTTAATTCTGGTGGCTGCCAAAAAAGCATTTACTAAAAAATGGAAATCAGCTGAATGTAAAGTATTGAATGATGTAACATAGGTAAAAGAACTGGAAGTAAGATCTTTAGAAATGGATAGGAGCAAACTACATAGAAAAGAAAATGGAAATTGTGGGAAAAATACATGCAGAATGTTTCTTGAGGAGGAGTGAGGTTTAAGGGAAGGCAGGAATTCTGCAATTTATGTAATGTTGATTGATGTTAATTGTATAAAAGCATGTATGTCATGCATAATGTTTGTAACTGTGAACATCAACATGTTTTTTTTTCTTTTATATAAATGTATGTTTGCTTATGTCTTAAGTGCTAATTCAATAAAGGTGTTACAAAAATGAAAATGATGAAGTTGAAGTTGGCATTGATGAAGATGCAATGGCAACAATGAAGATGATATAAATACAATAACAAAAATGATTATATGAAGATAATGATATTGATGAGGTTTAAATGACAGTGCATGTGAAGATATGATGAATATGATTAAGAGCTGATGAAGGTGGTGATAAGATGGTGATGAACACAATAGCAATGATGAAGATGACCAAGATGCAGTGAAGATGACAGTGAAAAAGCAGTCAAAATAGCAAAGACAATGATGATTATGACATGCTGTGAGGATGACAATGATGATGACATTGAAGACATGAAGATGCGATGAAAATGACAAAGATGATGCTGACAATAAAGATGGACTGAAGATGATGAATATAGTGAAGATGAGAAGAAGGTTACAAAGATGACAGTGAAGAAGATTTAATGAAACTGATGATAAAGGTGGCTGACAAAGATGAAGGTGATGGTGGATCTTCATCATCATCATTTTACTGGATATTCATCATCACTGCAGTATAATTTTTATCACATCATTGATGGGACAATGAAATGCAGATGATAAATATGTGATGCCTGACTAAGTGATTAAATGTGCTGCAGTTATATGTTGATATCTAATGCAGACTATGGAAAACACATACCTGCTATAAACTATTTGTTCAAATGATTACATCATAAGAAGGTGAGGTCACATGACAAGGGACCAGGAAGTAAATGGACAGTTGCTCAGACTACAGTAAATACAAACACAATATTACTGCATTTAATGAACATAGTTCAACCATAGTAACTAAAGCAAAAATGATGCATGTTAGAATGGGAAAGCTCACTTTACATGAAAAGAGCACATTTAAAGCAAAACAAAATGGTAAAAAAAACTTAATGTGATTTTAAGCTCCTGTAGTTTTTAAGCAGAGATAGGTAGTTGAGAAATAGCTCATATGACTTGTAGGTCACTCTGAAATAATTTTTTCTGACACTCACATAGGTACTCTATCTCAAGTGAAAAAACTTACACAGGTCATATTGAACTTTGTCATATTTTTGTTATGAGAGTAACATTCTGTGAAGTCTGTCTGGAGCTGTATGCACTGATTTTTTTTAAAAATGTGGTTTGAGGTATTTTATGATTTGATTCAATAAAGATACTTTTGCTATAAATACAGACATTAGCTTATTAATAAGCAAGTACTATTGTCAATATACCTTTCTGAGCTTGAACAGTTAGAAGAGAATTGTCAAGCAACTTGACCTGTATACAAATGGTATTCTTTCCAGCATTTAGAAGCATCAAACCAATTTCTGGCTTGTATTTATCTGTAATACAGTAGATTGCAATATGCCATCAAATTTTAGAGTAGGTGCAGAAGTGGAGACATTTCAACAAAAACATTCTACTTAACTCTTTAAAAGTTTCTTTAAGGGCAACTTGAGATCTGGTATGTTTCAAATAAAAGTGCAAAGATATTGCACCATACCTATGAACTGCATTAGAGATGCTTATCATAATGTTTTTGATTATTAATAAGTGTCCTTTACTTTATAAGGATCAAATTTAAGTTGTTCTGATGACATGAAATGACTCGTGTACTTGAGGGAAAGTAATAGATATGGCATTTGCTTTTGTTCAGCTTTAAGCATTTTGATATAACCTGTGATGTAGATGACTTGGATATTGATAATGTTCTAATTTAGTTACTCTCCAAACTAAAATGTTATCTCTAATGTTTAGTGTGCAACTGAGCCCTTCCACAGTAATAGCAAACAGCTATTTGAAGGGATTCTGGAACCAACCAGATTCCAAATGGAAACCTCAGAATCTATATTTGCCTAGAGGTGTATCAAAGGTACACAGCTTCAGATTAGGGTCATCTAGCTTAATTTGCCAAAATCCCTGGTTAACATCAATTACACATACTTTCTTTTTAATGTTGCACCTACATTCTCTATCATCTTGTGTTGACAGCATTAAATTCCCTTCTGATCTGATCCATTTATTTAAATCTTTAGGGTCTATGTATATCCTTCTACTAGAAACACAAGAACATCCACCAAAATCCACAAAAACACAAATGTCTTTCCCGATAGGGAACCAAGCAGAAGGATAAAATAAAATTCTTCTTTATTAAGACTTCTGGCACCTCAGCCTTTCTCCTTCAAGGAATAAATACACCAATAAAATCACTTCCTTTTATACATCAAGTGCCCCAATCAAATCATCACTTAACTTCCTAATTACATAGTTCAATAATTAAACAATCAAAAATATGTACAAGCATCTTAAAGGGAACTATATCATCCGAAATTTTATACAAAAATACATATGTTTCCCCATTTTCCACCCAAAACATCCTTTTATTACAAGTTATTATAAATGTGTTCAAAGGGTAATGTTGATGTCCATATTCATATCTTTGGGAAACAGTGTATGAACATTAATAATCATCCTACATTCAAGTTTATTTAGTTCCCTTTTAAAGTTGCCATTATTAGCTGATGGTCATGCCAGAACAGTAAAAAATAAGCTGCGACATGATCCCTCATGTTTTAAGAAACAATGGGCAGCTACTGGACTTTCATATTTATTTCTCCTGATGTCGCCAAGATGTTCTAAAATCCGCACTTTAACCCTTCTAGTGGTTTGACCAGTGTACCAACAAGTATTACTACATCCACAACCAATGATGTAAATAACCCCACAAGAATTACAGTTATAAAATTCCCTGGCTGTATAATTTTTCCCGTTTATTTTACACCCATTCAGGTTCCTAACACAATTACACACTAGGCATCCACCACATTGGCGCATGCACACTTTACTACTCATCATAACCCCTGGGATCTTCCTATTAAGTAATTCCTTGAGGTTAAAACAAAACAAAACGATCACAGCCTCAAAAACACCAGCAACCACGCCAAGCCTTGGAAGAAATCCGTTTATTCACCGACTAAGCGCTTTCACCAATTCAATGGCTTCATCAGAGTCAGTGTAAAAAACAAACAACACACATACACTGACTCTGATGAAGCCATTGAATTGGTGAAAGCGCTTAGTCGGTGAATAAACGGATTTCTTCCAAGGCTTGGCGTGGTTGCTGGTGTTTTTGAGGCTGTGATCGTTTTGTTTTGTTTTAATTCATTATCCTTGTTTTTGGATCTTGTTTGTGTGTAATTCCTTGAGGTTATTATAGCTTCCATAAGAAAATGTCATGTGTTTGGGAAAAAGGGGACCAACAGAAGTATCCTCATGCACAACATCCCACACCTGCCTCACTATCTTATTGTGAAGGACATTTGTGTCGATGTATATCCTTACCTTATCATGTTTAACTACAGACTTCATGTTATTGACTCATTCAGTAGTTTAGATTGTTTATTCCCCTCATGCATTAATAATTGTTTAAATTGACCTTTGAGCAAACCAACCCTGGGGGAGATTTTGGGATAATGGTTAATGTGTTTTCCTCACAGACCCAAGGTACAGGGTTTGATTCTAACCATTGAAAACAATGGCTAGGTTTAAAATGCAGCTAGCTTAGTACTTATTGGGGTGGGAGGTTGGCATAATGGTTAAGATATTTCCTTTACAAACACAAGGTACAGGGTTTGATTCTCACGTGGGGGTCATCAGCTAGGTTTAAAATAGCCCACAAGGGCAGTTAGCCTAGAACTAACCTATATCCTATATCCTAACACAACAAGAACTCATCTGAAAGCAAGAACTGCAAGTACTGCCCTATGACAAATGCTAATGTATATGTTATAGTCTACTGGTAGACAGTCTAAATTTTCAAACAAAAAAGATTATTAATTTTTTTCAAACTTTACTTAGTACTTTATAAAGCAAGTCACTCTCTCTGCAAGTAATTTCATAGGTTTATAGGTGATTACTAGGCTAATGGCACGTCCCGCGATAGTGGTGCTGTGGTAGCGTTGTTGCCTCACAGCAAGACGTCCCATTCGATTCTCAGCTAGAGCGTCTTCTGTGTGGAGGCATGCGTGAATGGGCGTACCTTCGTTGAAGGTTGTGCGTCAGGGCTGGTAACTCGGCACATAAAAAAATCCACTACCAAACATTAGCGGACCAGAGTTCCACTATGGTGACCCGTAACCGGGATAAGCAGAAAGACACAACAACTAGGCTAATGGCACAAGAGCCTTTACAAGCCAAGCCAATAATACCCAGGCTATGACAATATTATATAATACCCAGGATATGACAATATTATATAATACCCAGGATATGACAATATCATATCTTAATTCCCCAGATAGAGAAGTAGATCTTTGGGTGTTGGAGCCCTGAGTCATTTTACAGACTGCCTCTGTCCATAAGGGACATGGGCAGTACCCTGGGAGAGAATTTGTGGTTCCTTAGCCATGTATCCAAATTTTTTTGAAATAGTGAGGGACAGGCTTTGTTTTCCAAAGATGGGAAGTTTATTCCATAGATGAAGTAGCCTTTAACATATGAATCTGTCTATTCAGCAAGTTCTCTTAGAGTCACGAATAAGGTTCAGGTCCATGGAACAAATAAACTTTGAATAATTTTTCTTGCAAATACTTAAAATGTAAATCAGGGCTGTATCAGAGCAAGTTCCCTCTTAATAAACAATATGAGACAGAATAAAGGGATAGGGCCTTTAGTTAGTTGGCATAAGACATGTGCCTTACGCTTTGTATTTTTTTAGTGAGGAACCTCTGGGGCCACTCCAATTGGTTTAAGTGCTTGGTTAGATACATGCAAAAGGAAGGATTGTACTCAATTATGGGCCTAATGAGGGCCATGTACAGTGACACTATGACTTCCTTTGATCTTGATGCCATACCTTTACTTATCAGTTGAGCCACACAGAAGGATATCCTCACTGCAGTAGCTACCTGGTGGTCTAAGTCTAGGTTAATATTTCTCTGTGTTCCTAGTCCCTCACCACTGGGTCTACTTTTAAGGGTGTGCTGTCAATATTACAATTTGCTGGGATATCTGATTTACCAAAGAGTATTATTACACATTTTTAGCATTTAGTCTCAGACCATGATTTTGGCACCAGTCATTTGTCATTTTAGGCCTGTTTGTAGGATGTTAACATCATTTGGGGATTCAGTAATTGCTCCCATCTTACAGTCATCAGTGAACTTGGTGGGTCAGGGGCCCCCAACATTGACCTTCACCTAAGAGAAGTATATACTAAACAGGAGGGGTCCTAACAATGAGCCCTGTGGAACACTGCTAGTACCAGGTTTCTTATCAGAAGTGGATTTGCCTAGCCGGGCAACATTGTGTCCTGTTATTGAGACAGTTGGCTATCCATCTGACAGTGTAGGGGTTTATGCCTAACTCAGTAAGTTTATCCATTAGCCCTGAGTGGAGAATTGAGTTGAAAACTTTGGCCAGGTCTAAATATGCAGTGTGTATCATTTTACCCTCATCCATGGCCCTGGCGACTTTCTCAAAGAAGGCCACCAGATTGAGCAGGCAAGATCTCACTTTGACAAAGCCAAATTGGGTCTGATCAAGCATTTTGAGAGTTTCTATGTCATTATTGACTAGGTCCGTGATATTTCTCTCCATGGCCTTGCAGATAAGACTGGTCAAGCTTATGGGTCTGTAGTTGCCTGGGTCAGTTGATGCCCCCCCCCTTGTGCAGAGGGATGACTGGAGTCTGTGTTTAAAGACAATTTCTAGTGGCCTTGATATATCTTTTTATTAATCTATTTCAGAAGCATCCTGGAATGTTATTGGGCCCATGAAGATTCTGTTTTTACCTTTAGCAAGTGCAGTAAGGACCTGTTCCCTCGTAATGAACGGTAGGGGGATGGTTCCAAGTATTTATTTGAGTGTGGTAGGTGATGGGGGAGTTTGAACTCAACATGTTGGCCAGCAGGTTTGCTATAGTAATAGGCTGGGTGTAAGTGTTGCTATTCATGATTAACTCGGTGCATTGTTGAGTGTTTCTCCTGAGGTTACAAACATAATTTAAAAAGCTTTATGGTTATCTTTCACCTGGGAGGTTATCTTTGCCTCATAGTTTACTTTGGCAGATTTGACCAGCTCTCTAATTTGTTTGTTTAGACAGATGAGTGTTTTTTTCCACTGTTTTGTCTTTTCTTTCTTGGCTATGGAGAGGATTTTTTTATTTTTACTGAATAGCCTATTTCTGCTAATTGTCCACCAAGTTGGTTTATTTTTGCCACTAATCATAGGTTTGACGCAGACAGCTACTGCCTTCTCTATTCAGCTATAAATGTGGTTGTCAGGTGTGTTTCTGTTATGGTATTCTGTTCCTACAGTGAAGTGGGTTCAAAGGTTTACAAGTTTGCTTGTCAAGCTTATTACTTAATGGCATTCATGAAGCTTGACCGATGCATCCCCATGCTGATATTTTGATATTCTCTACTTCTCATATACATACACACACACACACACACACACACACATACATATATATATATATATATATATATATATATATATATATATATATATATATAAATATATATCTGAGTTAATCGAACAGCCACATGTTTGAACAACAGAACACTGTGACCAAAATATTGAACAGCAGAACATTGAAAAACATAAAAAACACAAAAACATGTTTTGTGCACACCCCCACCCTTGCTTTGTATTTTATATATATATATATATATATATATATATATATATATATATATATATATATATATAGTCTATATTACATGATCAAATGATAAGATGATCGAACACCTTAACATCGACCACGTAATATCGAAAGCAAAAAACAGCGAACGGCCAATTTAATGAGGGAAATATTTCCCTTGGCCGTCCACTGGATTTTGCCATTTTCTCCACTGTGGAGTGATCTCGAAGTTGATATATTTAGTTAGATGGGTGTGGGGGGTATAGCCCCCCATGTCAGGGGGTGTCGTGAATGAAGCCCCCCACTTAGTTTGGCTGTAAAGTTAATTTTTTTTGTGGCCAACAGTAACGTTTCCCAGTGGAGTTCGCTGTTTTGCAGTTCAATATTACGTGGTCGATGTTAAGGTGTTCCATCACCTTAGCATTCGATCACGTAATCTAGACCCTATATATGTATGTGTATATATATATATATATATATATATATATATATATATATATATATATATATGGTTTCACTTCATAATCTCGAATTACTGAAATCCCGAATTTCAGTTCCCCGAGACTATAAAGTCAAATTATTCACAAAACCAAAACCCACAATCCCGAATCACACAATCACGAACATACATACACCACACACCACATAACACACACACCATTCCACCCACAGCACACAAACCACACAGCCCTACACTACAGATAAGCAGGGGGGCAAGCCCTCCTGCACCCCCCCCCACACACCCCCTATTTATATATACCAACTCTGAGGTCACACATATAACATAAAAAAAAAAACCTCACACCACGCCATCCTCCACTTGCTCACACTCAAATACACATCACACATACACAAACACAAACAAATCCAACACTCAAATTCGCTCTTACGCACTTTCGGCATTCTGATTTTAGGTCTCGAATTACTGAAATTTGTGATTTCAGTAATTCGAGATTCTGAAGTGTAACTATATATATATATATATATATATATATATATATATATATATATATATATATATATATATGTATATATCAACTCTGAAATCATACAACAGCAAAGAAAGGCCAAAATCCTGCCACCGTGCCACTGCTGCACTATGATCTCCCACATACAAATGCCAGCAATTTTCTTCAGCCGGGATTTCTTTAATATTCTGTATGTTTGTTGTTTAGGGTGTGATGCTCCAACTTTTCAGTAACTGGAACTTTTAATCAAGTCACTACAACCAATAATACATACACACACACACACACACATACACACACACACACACACACACACACACACACACACATATCTATACATATATATATATATATATATATATATATATATATATATATATATATATATATATATATATATACACATATATATATATATATATATATATATATATATATATATATATATACACACACACACACACACATACATATATATATATATATATATATATATATATATATATATATATATATATATATATATATATATATATATATATATATATATATATATATATATATATATATATATATATATATATATATATATATATATATATATATATATATATGGGTCTACCTGATAACACCGACACGCCAAAACACTGACAATGAAATAACCAACATGAAAACACTGAAAAAAAAAAGTTCAAAAACACGAAACTTCACATGCCCGACAAACCAAAATCCCGACAAACAACAAAACAAATACCTTTCCCATAAAACACACACACAACACAAGCACACCAAAAACCTTACAAACCTACACTAAACCTTCCATATACAACTATCTATGCACTAACCTTAACCCAAACCCTAACCCTAAGGTCCGTCACTATCGCACACATACCTTACCCGCACCCTAACTCTAACTCACTTAATCCACCCCTAACCCTCAAGTCCATCACTATCACACACGTACCTTACCCGCACCTTAACCCTAACTCACTTAACCCACCCCTAAACCTGAACTCCATCACTATCGCACACTTTCCTTACCCACACCCTGACCCTAACGTCTGTCCCTATCACACACTTACCTTAACATGTCGGTGTTCTCAGCGTCGGGATTCTCAACTGTCGGTCTTCTCCGTTGTCGATCTTCCGGTGTCTGTGTTCTCGTTGTCTGTGTGCGTGTCCGCACGCATACACACACACATTTATGTATGTACACGCGCACACACACACACACACACACACACACACACATCTATGTATGTATACACATGCACACACACACACACACACACACATATATATATATATATATATATATATATATATATATATATATATACGGGTTCATGTCAGTACATCGACAAGTCGGAAGATCGACATCCACTCCACCGACACATGAAATAATCGAAACCGCAAACACGGACATTTAACAGGTAAGAGGTTTACATTTCGCTAATCATGCCTACCACACATGCATAACACTGCCACACTTACTAAAACATGGTAGGCATGATTAGCGAAATTAAAACTCTTACCTGTTAAATGTCCGTGTTTGCGGTTTCGATTATTTCATGTGTCGGTGGAGTGGATGTCAATCTTCCAACTTGTCGATGTACTGACATGAACCCATATATATATATATATATATATATATATATATATATATATATATGAGAGTGCTTAAATATGTTGATATTCTATATACTCACCAAAATAGCTGATCAGCATTTGCGTGAGTCTACTAGATTACTGGTATTGAGAAACATACCCTTTCCCCAGTATTGTGCAATCTTGAAGTTAGAATTTATAATTAGCAGGGGATATATATGTGGGGGGGGGCAAGCCCTCTGCAAAAAAAAAAAAATATATATATATATATATATATATATATATATATATATATATATATGTATATACACACACACACACACACACATATATATATATATATATATATATATATATATATATATATTTTTTTTCTTCTTTTTTTATGTTTTTAGTTTGCATGAGCTGAGGTTATTGCTTGGCACATGCTCACTAATGTCTCAATATTTACATTGTTGACATTTTGTGTTCCATACATAAATGTTGATATTTTGGCCTTTAAAGAAGTAGACCCAGCAAGAGGTACATTTGGAAAGAAAACCTTTTTGATAGAGTCACAAAATGAATAAGGGAAACAGAAAACATGAAATCCCCATGAGACATTTAAACAAAATGATAGTGTGTAGACATCTCCCTGACTTATTCCAGCAGTTTGATGTATTACCAGTTCATAATGATGGAAGTCACATCAAGACCGAGAAAATCTAATTCTGTCACCCTATCCAGTATGCTACATAAAATTATAGACAGAGCAACAATGGAGCTTATTCAGAATGACACAGGAACTTCTTTTATTTATGGAACTGCTCTGTGGGTGATCTTGCCTATTAAATGTGTGTGCTAGTCTTTGAAGATGTCATGTTGGAAAGGGCTCATAAATACAGGAATTAATGCAGAACTCATTGATAGTATCCTAAGCAGACTTATTTGGGTCATGGTGGATGCAATCCCTGACTCTTTTCATAAGTATGTAATTTACTGCATCATAGTTTACACTGGTGAGCTCTGGGAAAGATAATTTATTCATGCATGAGGTTGATATTTTCTGTCATAGGTTATGCATAATGAAATTATGACGTGTTAATTACAAAGAATGTAACAACTGGTGGGAAAAGCAGGATCCTAAGTGTGCCAGTATGGTATATAATACTTTGTCAAACTGCTTCTTCAAAATTGTTTTAGTTTACATTGACAATTAATATTTGCTGTATATTTGATGCTGAATAGTTTATCCAGTCAGTGTCTTAGTAGTTAATATCCCTCCATAAGGATCATATTTTCTTTGATTTTTTTTTACATCTTGTAGTTTAGTCTAGAAATCCCATGTTCTACATGGGATATATATATATGTATATATATATATATATATATATATATATATATATATATATATATGTATATATATATATATATATATATATATATATATAGATATAGATATATATATATATATATACATACATACATACATACACATATATTTATTTATTTATTTAACATTTGCTGATCAGGAAAGTCCAACTAGGAAAGAGCCTATTTTCAGCGGAGATTCAGGGAGAAATGCTCCAGATGCATGTCTTTGGAATGTGGGAGGAAACCGGAGTACCCAAAGGAAACCCATGCGAATGCAGGGAGGACATGCAGACTCCACACAGAAGGCACCCCAGCCGAGAATTGAACTGGAGAACCTCTTGCTGAGGCGACAACTAACCTCTGCATGACTGCACCATCCAGTAATCATATATATGCAAGGTATGCAAGGTAGAGCCCTGTAATATTATAGACATTACTACTAAAATTAATTATTGTATAAGCAATTTCCTTTCCTGAGTTTTTGTCTTGGCTTTTGGCATTTAGCTTCCCCTTATAAAAAGATTGAGACATTGCCATATGTCCCATCAGATCTTTAGTAATGGCAAGGAATTTATGATATGCATTGAATAGTGATAGAGATATCAACATCCTCCAAGGAAAGGAAAAAGCTTCTAGGACATCTATTTTACTATAGGGACTTCTGTCACTTAACAAAGTCACCTACACCTCTGATTTTTACAGTGTATATCTTTTTATGTTTTTCTTTTGGAATTTGAAGAGTTCTACAAAAGACACTGAAAGGATGGAAAGTGTCTTCTTCAGTACTTGCACTCTCTGAAAAGAGAGGTGAACCCTGACTGGTTAAAAGCACAGTGGTTAGTTTCTGTAACACCATATCATTAGCCACTGACTGGACCTCGAAGTGTTGTTCTTATCACTTAAACATTTATGTTTCTTTTAAATGATCCATTATTATCGATATCATTATTATTATTATTATTATAACCCTCATCATCACCAAAAATGTTTATGCTAGTATTAAAAACATGCATCAGAAGCATAACCGACTGTTCTTGCACAGCAAAAAAAAAAAATACTTCTCACATTTACGCTGGATATCTCTGCAAAAATACTGTGCAGTCTGCACAGCCATGCAATTATTCTGACTATGTCTTTTCAAAACAAACAGATTTACAGCTTGCTGCAGTGCTGCTACTACTGCTCTACATCACTAGACTGCAATTTGGCATCCATACAGCATGAATTATTTGAAGCATCCACATTCTTTCAAACATCACAGAATATTAGGTTGCTTTAAATTAGCCTTTTTAACAATAGTTATATGTGCTTTTTAGATTTGTACACACAGTCAACATAGATTTGGCCTGTAGACTTCAGTGTGGTATGTTCCATGACAGAGACAAAATAAAATATGGAGACTTAAACAGCTTGTAGCTAACATTAAGAGATGCATTGTAGGTCCACACAGAATATTGCATTCAGCCCCAGTGTCTAACTTAAATGCAACAGGCATGCCTCTAATCATCAGCTTTTCTGGCAAGCAATTAACTTTTCTATGGTTAGCAATATGAACTGTATTCACATTAAAATGTGTGTAGTTTCAAATAACACTAATGCTGTTTAGTATATTTACAGCATTCGCTGCATACATTTCTATATATGGTATAACCATTTCAGCTTGGCTCTGTCTGTTTGTGGGTTCAAGTTTTACAAGTTTGCAAAATAGTCACAAAGCCTACAGATTCATTCAAATGCTTTTTATAGCATGCTTTCATATTTCTGAAGATGGAATAAATAGTTTATCTGGTCAGTGTATTTTTTAGAGAGGATTTTTACTAGTTTATAAATGTCTATACCTATAGCTATATATCTATAACTATCTCTCTCTCTCTCTCTGTCTCTCTCTCTCTTATATATATATATATATATATATATATATATATATATATATATATATATATATAGAGCAAAGCCAGTAAAAGAACACCTCCAAAAATAAACTATACCATTTACATTTGAGGGTCTTGGTATACAGCAACTTAAAAAGTAAAAACAGATGGTGTATGGGAAATTATTTTGTACAATAAAGTGGACCATACAACTAAGAAGACAAACTCAGGGATTCAGAAAGAATCCCAGTGCTCTCTTTAAGGGCTGCAGTAAAAAGGCCCTATTATTGGCTAATTCACATGTCTCCGAATAGTTGGTAACTACTGCTAGTATTAATCAGCACTGTCCTACAGTAGTTAACATTGGCAGCCAATACACCTTGTTAGGACAGCCACCACCCCCATTCACTCTCACACACACACACACACACACACACACACACACACACACACACACACACACACACACACACACACGCACACACGCACACACACACACACACACACACACACACACACACACACACACACACACACACACACACACACACACACACACTGTACTATTCCCTGTGTTATAAGACAATCCTGATGTCTCCTTTTTCCCTGCTCTGGTAAATCATGGATGATTATAGTTAGTCATTAATGCCAGACATTAGAGTTTCACATTTCATATCCTTCAGTAAATTCATGCTAATGCAAAAGCAGTTCTTCTAGTGACTCTAAATTTGTAAGATGGATAATTAAAATCTGTCACTGTGTATTTGTCCTAGTGTTAATTTTGGCTTTGTTTAGATTTCTTGGGCTATGAAGTTGAGAGGTATGCATTAGGTCTATACACACTGAGCTGAGTGGAGGAGAAGCATTGGCTACAACTCTGATCTGAGATATATAACAATAAGTATCCTGTTTTTGGCTTATTTATGCTGGTTATTGCTTCTAGCAATTTATATATAGCACTTTTTATTGCCTGCTGCATACTTTTTACTGTATTTTATTGCTATTAAATAATCTGCATGGTTAAGTGTCTGCCTTACAGGGCCTGAGAAATATGTTTTTTTACTGTCACACTGTTTATAAAGCTTTATAGCTAGTTTCACTGTGTAAAAGGTATTAAAGGGAAATTTTCTGTACTTGTTAAGCACCTATTTGTTTGTTCTGATTTCCTGTCAAGGAGTAAATCATATAACTGATTTGTTTGCAGTTAAAAGCATTCTGTAGAGTCTCCTTGCTCCTTTATCTGTTTAAAAACTTTCATTTTGTGGCTCACTGATGTTCTTCTATTGTGATAAACACTTCTGTAGTGTTTACTGTCTAAAAGAGTGTAGGCTAATAGCTTTAGTATGCTTGGTGGCTTTGCAGTTGCCCACCTCTACTGTAAATTTGATCTGGGACACTTCCCCCAGTCTAGTGTCATTAGCTCATTCTACCTAATGCAGAGAGAACATCTGAGAAGGCCAACCCACTTAGTTTCTTTCCCTCTGCTCCTCCTTTCTCCCTTTCTTAAAAAAAATAAAATTGCCTGAATCTCCTTGTGTTCTGACTGTATTTGTCAAACATTTTGGAAATATAGAGTATATTTTAGTGTATTTATTAAAACTGTATTTGCCTTAATATTGCTACAACTCAAGTGCTCTAGGTTGCACTGCATCTGAATTGTGTTAGTGTGTTTTAGCTGCTTTTCTGTACATGTAGACTAGCTATTTATTCTACTGTATTACTGCCTCTTAAATCATTTTTCAGTTGTGTACTTGCCTTGCTCATTTAAAATTTTTTAATTGCTAATTTTGTAGAGTTTTAATTGCATTTACTGTTTAGAGATACACACGCAAGTGTGTTACCCTTTTCTTTGTTTATTTACTATATTATTGCATTGTTTAGCCAGTTTTAACAAAAAAAAAAAAAAAAAAAAAAAATACCATCTAGTTTGCTCGTTTCCCGCCATTCCTAGCTAATATAGTCCAGATCCCAGGCTTTGCTGGTTTCAGGACTTTATTTTCTGTGTTCAGAGCTATCCAGACCTTGCTGTGGTACAGTCCTACTGCTTACCAGTGGAAGTGGTGAGCATTGTACTGCCTGTCTAACACTAGAGTAGTGGTTTCCAGCTCTGAAATTGTAATTTTATTAGCCATTTTGGGATGATTTATATCCCTTTCAACTTTCTGGCTTAAAAACGAATGTGTTTGCACATTTTTCCCATTGTGCAGCACTGTGGGGCTATGGTTAAAATATTCCAGGTGCCAGTAAGTCTGCTCTTCAAATTTTACCTTAGAACTAGCTGGTTTCTCAGTAGCAGCGCTAAAATATGAACCCCTGTGACTAGCACTTGCTCTAGAACCTGCTGGAAAGCACTAGGAAGTCTAACTGATACAAGCACTCAGTTCTCCTTGTTAATAAGGAGAAATTAAGTGTAGACACTAAACAGCCTATAATTGCAAAGTACCTTGCAAAGGTAAGGGAAAACAGCTCTTGTACTTTACAAAAAAAGCACCTAAACAGGCATGTCCAAGGGTCAGCTTCTTGTGATTTCTCCTTTCCACCTGGTGAATCTGGGCATACTGGGGCAATGCGGCAACTGCCTCATGTACACAGACAACACTCTCCTCCTACCACCCAACACTACAACATGTGAGAGATGCACTTACATAGCCATACTGGAACCAAAGCTCTCTCCAGCCAAGATTGTGCCAGACAGTCAAGAGGAGAAGGTTAACATCTGCACTACACCTCAAGCAACACATAACCCTTCAAAACCCACACCAACACCCACAAATGGCAACACTAAACCCACATATGCAGAGGCCCTTAACATTAACCTGCCCAAGCAACAAGGACCTCCAAATCTGAAATGCAAACAAACACCAGTCACAACCAAAGTGACACATAGCTCACAACACCAGTTTGCCACCCAACAACAGCCCCTAAGGCAAGACAACATACCCAACACTTTAGTCATAGGTGACTCTATAGTCAGGCACACTGATGTCTGACTCACCAGGCTGAACAAGAAGAAAATTACAGTCAGCTGCCTGTAGGGTGCCAGGATCCACCACATAATGCATGCACTCAAGTCACTCCACAACAAGTACAGGTATGACTCTGTCATTGTCCATGTTGGAGTGAATGACTCGAGACATACCTCCCTGGACTACATGAAAAAAGACATGGAAGAGCTCGCCGATCTTGTAGCCCAGGTAGGTATGACCCTAGCCCTAGGTATCATCCTGACATCACCCAGAATGATACCACAGCATAAGGACAAAATGATTGACTTCAACAATTGGCTAAGCTTCTGATGTCATTCAAAGGGGATCCAGTATCTGTCTGCCTGGGATGACATAAGCGACAAACCACGATGCTTTGCCAGAGATGGTCTGCACCTGTCACTCCTGGGATTCAGTTTACTGGCTAAAGCTCTTGCTACCCCTATAGTGCCTTTTTTAGGCAGAGGTTCAAAGGACAAAACCACCACCGTAACAGATACAAGCATGCAAAATCTGAAAGTAATGGTACACAATGCTAGAAGCCTAAACCTCAAAATGCAGTCTTTCGAGGCATTCCTAAAAATGGAGAACATCGATATTTGTGCAGTAACTGAGACCTGGTTCAAGGCTCCAGAGAGCACCCCTGCAATACCAGGCTACAACTCTTACCACACTTTTCGGCCACAAAACCAAGACTGAAACACTAAAGGTAGAGGAGTGTCCATATTCACCAAGGATATTCACACCTCCAGGCTAGTTGCCCAACACAATGCATCTGAAATTGTCCAGGTGCAACTAACACTAGGTAAGACTGCAATCCAAACTGTAGCTTGCTACAGATCCCCCACCATGCCCCAAGATTCTCACTACACCTTTCAAAACATACTGAAAAATATTAAGATACAACCAAACACCCTAATACAGGGTGATTTCAACTACCCTGCCATTAACTGGGAAAACTACTCAGGTACCAACACCTTTTCCCAATGGCTCTTGGAATTAATAAATTCCAACTCCGTGCATCAACTAATCCATTGTCCCACCAGGGGCTCCAATATTCTAGACCTGGTCATTACCAACATGAGAGATAGATGCTCCACACCAGTGATCACCCCCTCATTGATCAGGTCTGATCATAAGCAAATCACCCTTGACATTCACATCCCACCCCCACACCCCAGTAAAGAAACCTCCGTAAAAAACTTCTCCAAAGCCAACTTCATGCTACTCAAGTCAGAAGTGACAAACTTCATGACATCCATGCAAACTGGAGCTGAAAGTTCGACTGCTGAATCCTACACTAAGGCACTGTATGAGCACATCCACTCGTGCACGAATCGTGCCATCCCAAATAGAACCAAGAAGCTCTCCTCCAAAAAAAGGAAGCCAATCTGGTGGTCCCCTACCATAAACAAACAATACAACGGAAGGAAGAAACTGTTGCAGAAAAGAGGAAAATCCCAGGATGCAAAAAACTCCCTTACTAGCCTCAGTAAGAAGCTGAGATCCTTCATAAAATTCTCCAAAGCTAGTTACGAAAATAAAATTGCCAAAGATTCCAAAGACAACCACAAGGTATTCTATAGTTATGTCAAGAATCTAAATGGCAATGCTCAGATCTGCTCTCAGCTACAACAGAATGGGATTAAATATACTGATCCCAAGGATATTGCCAATATCCTGGCAGATCGATTTAGTGCCAACTTCACCCCCTCTTACCCCCTAAAGTCCCCATCTCAGTACCAAAAAATTGCCAAATTCCAGTAATCACGGCCACACAGGTAGAAACCGCACTCTCCAAAGCTGAGAATACAGCATCCATGGGACAAGATGACATCCCGGGCTGTATACTACATGAACTACAAAATGAACTGGCAGCTCACCTAAGCGTCTTGTTTAATCATAGCCTTACCTCAGGCTTCATGCCCACTGAGTGGCGCACAGTTACAGTTATCCCACTCCACAAGGGGGGATCCACCTTGGATCCCGGGAACTACCGTCCCATCAGTCTGATGAGCTTGATCTGCAAGAGAATGGAACACATTACCATTGAACTTATAAATAAAGACATTGGCAACCTTCAAACACTGGACCCCACCCAGTTTGGGTTCATGAAGGGCCAATCTTGTCTCCTGAACCTGATTGACTTCTTCGAATCAGTCTCCAGAGCTGTGGACAAGGGTAAGGCGGTCCACACAAACTATCTGGACCTCGCTAAGACCTTTGACACCATCCCCCACTCTGGAATCATAGATAAACTTACTAAGCTGGGCATAAATTCCTACATCACTTGATGGGTTGCCAACTGGCTTACTGACAGAACCCAGACTGTAAAAGTAGCCAACTCCAAATCCAGCTCCAGACAAGTGACAATTGGATTACCTCAGGGTTCAGTCCTGGGACCGCTCTTGTTTGGCATCTACTTCTCTGAAATACAGGCCAACACTAAGGGACTCTGGCTAACAAAGTTTGCAGATGACTGCAAACTCAGAGCCATTATTGAATCCCCAAATGATGTGGATATTCTACAAAAGAGCCTTACAGAAACAGATGCTTGGTGCCAGAGCCATGGGCTCAAGCATAATGTCAAGAAATGTATAGTTATCCCCTTTGGGAAAAAACATGTACTCATGAATTACCACATAGGTGGCAGTACACTAAACACCAAAAGTGATAACCACATCGCCACAACAGTCAGGAAATCCTTCTATGTGGCACACCTCATCACTAAGGGCTTTTCATCCAGAAAAAAGGAGGTCATTATCCCACTGTATGCTTCCCTCATTAGACCCATTATAGAGTACAATGCCCCATTTGGTATGTACCTCGCAAGACATCTGCAACAGCTGGAAAGGCCGCAGAAATACCTCACTAAAAGAATCAAAGGCCTAAAGCAGATGCCCTATGCTGACTGTCTAAAAAAACTCCAGCTATACTCTGTGGCATATCGTCTACTCAGAGGTGATCACTGCTTAACATACAAGGCCATGTCAGACCCTGAGCTGTTGTACATGCACCACTTAAAGAAATCCCAATCCCTCAGAGCCACATGCTCCAGGGATCTAAACCCTGTCATCACAATGATAGATTCGTGACCAAGAGACTCCCCATACTCTGGAATAGACTGCCCATACATGTCAAGCAGAGCGCCTCCTTGGCCCTCTTCAAAAGGAACCTTGATGATTGGATGGGAGATAGGAAATTCACCCCGGGGTCACTAGATAGGGGTCCAGGGAAGTAAATATTGTGGGAATAAATATCCAGGGAATTGTTATGGCTAGGCTTGTATAGGTCCTAGAGCCGTCAGCCTAGTACCAACTTATGAACCTATGTTCCCTGTTCCTTGTAACTCATGAACTATTGCAGCCATTGCAAAATGCCCAAGATTCTTGTTTTATATATATATATATATATATATATATATATATATATATATATATATATATATAGTTAATAAAGTATAATCATTCATCATCTGCAGTACAACTAAAGTTCACATAAACTCACGTATTCTTCTAACTTTCCTTGTCCACTGTTATTATATGGAGCATCACCCATCATGAATGAGGACAAACTGGTTAGCAAGCTTATTTTGATGTCCTAATTACATTGTTTTCGTCAGCAAGCTCTAGAATCAGTCCCCATTATAAACCTGAATAAAATCCTGAGGAAAAGCTTTCCCATATGAATTAAAAAAGAAAATCTGCATCTACCATGGAATTGTGAGGTAATACTGCAGTGGTGGTGCTGCAGTAGCGTTGTCGCCTCATAGCAAGACGTTGTCCCGTTCGATTCTCAGCTAGAGCATCTTCTGTGTGGAGGCATTCGTGAATGAGGTGTGCCTTCGTTGAAGGTTGTGCATCAGGGCTAGTAACCCGGTACGTACAAATCCACTACCAATCATTAGCGGACCGGAGTTCCGCTGTGGCGACCCCTAACCGGGAAAAGCCAAAAGACACAAATAAGGTAAATTTTTAATGCATATTTTTTCATACCTTATTTGCTCTGCATCATAGCTCTCAACCTCTTAGTGCAAGAAATATGGACAAAGCCTGAGAAAATGATGGACAAAGGCCCAAAAACAGAGACAGATTTTAAATATTACTCTATAAACTTAGAAAGTTGTTAGAGTGATGGGGTTTGTGTTAACATACATTTTCTGAAGCATTTGAAGTCTGAAACTCAAATGAATGTCATTATTTATTGACTTCCGTCTTCAGATCATCATAGTGATTTACTCGAAAACCACAAATGTTATGAGGATTAGAGCAAACATATGAGGCAAAAATCTGAACAGTTGAGAGGTATGTTCTGCATATGTGTCCCTCCACATGTTAAGAAACACTGGTATATTATGATTGTTCTCTTTGTATTTCTGACATACTAATTCTGTAACACTTTCTAATGCCTTGTACTTTAAATCTGTGTTGTATTACATTCTATGAGTATAAGGCTGCTCTAGTCCACAGTACAAACACCCATGTTGTTATGACAAAACTCCATATAGTTCTCATTATCATGCATCTATAATGAATCATATGCATTGCTGTCTCTGCACCTGCTATGTTACTTAATTACATCTCTAAATAGTGAAATTAACCCATTATATAGGTTAAGCTTATACAATGCATTTTTCTTTTTAAGAGTGTGTTATGTTAAGTGGATTAGTTGATCCACACTGAAGTTAGGCTTAATTTTCAAATAGCTTAGTAATCTACCTCATAGAAAAACATTGCATACTGCGTATATATTTATTTTCTGCGTTTGTACTGAAGATGTAATCTTTTCTGAAGAGACTCAAAGCTTGCAAAAACCGCAAGCACTGTTGGTGACTCCTTGCTAGTGAGGACAGTGATCTCTTTTTTGTCTGTGAAGTCCTTAAACTAATAGCGCTCCTTTTTGTTTTACCTGTTCCATTTTGTTTTCTGTTTTGAGAACTCTGCTTGGCCTGGCATTTTTGTTCTATGCATGATATATGGGTTTCCTGGTTCAATGCAGGACTCAAGTGTATTATCCCAACCTATGCAGACCACACTACTGCACTGAATGGAAAATCATCTCTCCTTTTGATATAAAAACTTAAAACGAGTTTGCTGGAATGTAAAAATACACTACTTTATACAACAGCAAGCTAGATATTGAATTCAGAGTAAGTAAATCAGTAAAACAGACAATCAGAGGCAAAATGCACTTTTTTCAAACTAAGTACAAGGAAAGGCAAATTAATTCAAGATATCAACAGCGGTGTAGAAAGGAGCAGTGAGGGTTGGCAGCTTAAAAATCACCATTTTTGTAAAGCAGATGAAGGACTCAGGGGTGGGTGAAGAAAAATAGGCGATATTGTAGTTGAGGGCCTCACCAGTTTGTTTAACGCAGAAGTGGGCATGTCGCAAATTGAGTGACAACCCAGTCTGCATATTTAATTTGCTCGTGCATACATGATATGAAAATATTAAATGTACACAAACGGTTAATACAGTATCGCCCAGTAAAGCTGTTCTTAGTAAAAGGTCCTGCCAATGATACTGAGGAATTGTCGGCTGTGACGCCTGTACCAAAAAAAAAAAAAAAAAAAAAAAGAGTCCGTTTGGACATTAATTGGGACAGTGAACCATCACATTCTGACTCTGACAAATGCTGCACAGTAAAAAGCCTGATGACATGTGTTTTGACGGTTTTGTTTCTTTGCTGATTATTAGTATATATTATTAGTGCAATAAAACTTGTCAATTACAGATGTTGGTAAACAGTTTACTGTTATATTTACTGTCATATTACAATGTCAAGTGCACTTTTTCTTCGGTTGTACATTCGGAGGGAATGCATATTCATGAATGACATATCAGGGGGGTGGGTTTGGGGTGGGGCTTGCTACTGCGCATCCGGTGAGGCCCTCAACTACAATATCGCCAAAAAATAACCAGCACCAATAGTGCTTGTAGTTTTTTCAGGCCTTGAGTCTTATCAGAAAAGGAAAGGACATAGATTTGCTATGTGTATTTAAATATCACTCAAGAAACAAATTAACAATGAAAAAAAGCATGTGAAATGTGCAGCCTGTGTAATTCAAGTGTCTATCTAACACGTAGAACAAACATCAACAAAATAAAAACACTCTCTGTGTTCCAAACGGTTCCCAACAGTTCACTCCATATATCCATTCAATTAAATACACAAAATGCATGTATTTTCAAAGGTCCATTCACAAGTGAAGATTAAAAGCACACTTAATTTTTAAGCTACCAACCCTCACTGTAAATTGAGCTTTATAAGCTTCCTTTCTACACTGCTGTTGATATCTTAAATTATTTATTTGTCTTTCCTTGTGCTTAGTTTGAAAAAAGTGCATTTTGCCTCTGATTGTCTGTTTTACTGATTTACTTACTCTGAATAACTATCTAGCGTGCTGTTGGATAAAGCAGTGTATTTTTACACTCCAGCAAGCTCTTTTTTAAGTTTTCACATCAAGAGGGGAGATGATTTCACATTCGGTGGCAGTGTGTGGTAGTCTGGTCTGCATAGACTGGGGAAATACACTTGAGATTCTGCATGTAGTTGTTTTATTGGCCAGAGGGCTTATTAATCAGTTTACCTTGTTTTAATGCCTTTATAAATTCTGCACAATTGAGTGCTCTTGGCTCATTTTTCAAACTAAAGTGCTTTTATGGAATTGAATAGTGTTTTTATTGAATTTTGGAGCTTTTCATCTTGGGCCTCTACCATAAATGGGCTTCTACCCAATTGGACTTTCCCAGTAATCAAATGTCAATAAATAAATAAATAGATAAAATATCACACGTTATAAGCTGTTTAAATTACACCACTGTTAACCTGACTTACTTATTCCCTGGAAGCATTTCATTCCAAAAATTCTTTTACAATGCTTTTATATTAGGAGGATTGGGATTGTTTATCTAGTGGCAGTAGGTGTTTGCCTGGTCTGTCTGAGTCGGGAATCACACAAAATGGCAAAAAGTGCAGTCGTTTTATTGGCCAGAGGGCTCTGTAGTAATTTTCTGCGTTTTCAGTGCTGGTATAAATTTATCACGTTTATACGGAGCTGCTCACTGTACCAGTGCTCTGCACATATGCAAACTTCTAGAAACATTACTTATGTTTCAATATACTATGAAATCTTACTGTGCTTTTATTTCTTTTTTTTTTGCAGTTGTTTAAAGTTGCATTTTCAAATTGCTGTAAGGGTTGCTGTTGTGCACTGAAATACATTGCTTTAGTATTAGGCATCTGTTTGTGGTTCCATAACAGCTGGGCTCCAAACCAGTCATTTTACATTAGGAGAGTCAAAGCTTGGCCGTGGTGGTGCAGCAGTTAGCATTGTCACCTCACAGAAAGAGGTTCTCATATTCAATTCTCTGCTGGTGCGCCTTCTGTGTGGAGTCTGCATGTCCTCCCCATGGTCGAGTGATGTCTAAATACATGCATGTAGGGTGCGTGTGTGAATGGGTGTGCCTTCTTTGAAGGTTGGACATTGGGCTGGCAACTCTGCACCATAAAAACCCACTGCCAATCATTAGCGGACCAGAGTTCCGCTGTGGCGACCATAACCGGGAAAAGCTGAAAGACTTTGTAGTCAAAGTCTGTACTCCTGTAGCAAGACAGGGCTGATTTCACCTATCTCAGCCAGAAACTGCTTCTGGAAAGCTCATTGTGTGTTTACTTGAGTATTCTTAGAGCATAGTTAGTGTAAAACTTGCTTTTTTCTGATTGTATATAAGCCTCACATTTGCACGAATCTTGGCTCATTTATCCAGAGCTAGTGACAACAGTAGAATACTTTTAGATATTTTGCTAATATCTGAAGCCATCCTTGGCAAGACAAACTAAATTAAGTATTATTTTGCACTTGGATTACTTATTTTCATTATACTATGGAAGTTTACTATGTGTTTATTTGGTTTTTGTTTTTTGCATTTCTTTAAAGTTTAAAGTTGCATTGTCAAACTGCTGTAAGGGCTGTTGTTCTGCACTGAAATACATTGTCTTAGTATTAGGCAACTGATTGTGGTTCTTTTAACACTTTGGCTCAAAACCAGTCATTTTACATTAAGAGGGCCAAATTTTGCACTCTTGTAACAGAAGAGGACCTTTTTTCACATATAAGAGCTGAGAATTGCTGGTAGAAAGCTCATTGTGTGCTTACCTGATTGGTCTTAAGGCATAATTAGTGTAAAGCCTGCTTTGCTCTGATCATACATAAGCTCCATGTTCGAGTGAAGTTGTTCTTCACACAGTCGTTACTGATGCCTTATATTTACACAATCATCAGAATTTCAAATTTCTCTATAAAACCTACCCCAGAACCTTACCTCAATCCCACATTAATCACAGGGCAAATAGTTTGTGAGTTGAGCTGCATTTACACATTTAGTTAGGACTATTTAGGTCTACCTTACCTTATTACATCATCCAGAACTATCATTGCTCAGAGATCATCTGGCTTGGGCACTGGGCAGCATCACTGGTTAGGTTAGCTGCAGATTATACTGAGTAAGCAACCTTCCCTCATCCAGTTATAAACGCCCTCCACTCCTATCCATTGTAAGTACATATTAGAACCTGCAGACATGGATGGGCACTTTCCTGATACCTCTGCATCCAGCTTGGTGGACATGGGCATCCTGAGGCAATGTAATAATTGCATTATGTACACTGACAACTACTTTATTCTCAAACAGACAATGATCATTTTCAACAATTGTCTAAGCTTCTGGTGTCATTCAAAGGGGAGCCAGTGTCTGTCAGCCTGGGACGACATGCTCAGCAGGCCTCATTGCTTCGCAAGAGACAGCTTGCACCTGTCACCCCTAGGCTTTCAAATACTGGCCAAGGCTCTTGCTGCCCCATAGTGCCTTTTTAAGGCAAGGCTCAAAAGTCAAACCCACCTCCATAAACAGCACAAATAAAAAAATGAGGGTTATGCTACTCAACGCCAGGAGTTAAAATCTCAAAATGCATGGGCTCGAAGCACTCCTCAGTATAGAGAATGTCGACATCTGTGCAGTAACTGAAACCTGGTGCAAGGCTCCACAGAGCACCCCAGCACTACCAGGCTACAACTCATACCACACATTTCGGCTACAGAACATGGACCGAAACACAAAAGCAGGGGGCGTATCCATATTCATCAAGGATACCTACACCTCCAGGTTAGTGGCGCAGCATGATACCTCTGAGATCATCCATGTGCAACTAACATCAGGCAAATCTGCAATGCAAATTGTGGCCTGATACAGATCACCCTCCATGACCCAGGACCACCACTACACCTTTCTGGAGACACTGGAAAATATGAAGGTCCTACCGAACACCCTGATATTGGGCGATTTCAATTACCCTACCGTTAACTGGGAAAACTACTCAAGTACAAACTCCCTGGAATTTATCAACTCAAATGCCCTGGATCAGCTGGTAAACTCCCCTACCAGAGGTGAAAACATATTGGACCTGTTCATCACCAACATGGGCGACAGATGTTCCATACCAGAGATCAACCCGTCACTGGTTAGATTAGACCATAAACTAATCACTCTGGATGTCCACACCACACCACCACCTCCAACCAAGGAAACCACAGTGAAAAACATTTCTATAGCAAACTTCACCTTACTTAAGACAAAGGTGGTAAGCTTCACAGCCCCCCCCCCCCCCCGCTAAAGGATAACAGTGTCCAAGATGCAGGAACCTTTACAAATGCACTCTATGAGCACCTACAAGGATGCATGGATCATGCCAACCCTAGCAAAAACCAAGACTCACTCCCCTAAGAGAAGGAAACCAGTCTGGTGGACCCCTGCCATAAACAGGCTATACAATAGAAGGAGGAAACTAGTTCAGAAAAAAAAGCAAATCCCAAGAAGGAAAGACATCCCTGATCAGTATCAGTAAGAAACTAAGGTCCATCATAAAATCCTCCACGGCTAACTTCAAAAGAAAAATAGCCAAGGATTCAAAAGATAACCACAAAGCCTTCTTTAGCTATGTCAAGAATCTAAGTGGCAACTCGCAGATATGCTCTGAGCTAGTGCAAAATAGCACAAAATATACTGAACCCACTGATAGTGCCAACATCCTGGCAGATAGATTCAGTGCAAACTTCACCCCCCTCTCACCCCCAGAAGGGCCTGCAACAATACCTGAAAAGTGTAGTGTCCCAGAAATCACAGATGCACAGGTGAAAACAGCCCTTTCAAAAGCCAAAAGCACAGCATCAATGGAGCCAGATGGTGTCCCAGGCTGCATCTTGCACGAACTACAGAACAAACTAACCCCCCACCTAAACACACTGTTCAACCTCAGCGTCTCCACAGGCTAGGTGCCCATAGAATGGCGCACAGCAATGGTTATTCCACTCCACAAAGGAGGGGCCACAACTGATCCTGGCAACTATTGCCCCATAAGCCTGACTAGCCTGGTCTGCAAGGCTATGGAGCGCATCATCATGGAACTCATTAGCAAAGACATTGGGAACCTCCAAACACTTGACCCGACCCAGTTTGGCTTTGTTAAGGGCAGATCATGCCTACTAATCCTGGTTGACTTCTTCGAGACAGTCACCAAGGCCATAGATGAGGGGAAGGTAGTTCACACAGCCTACCTTGACCTCGCCAAGGCTTTTGACACCATTCTCCACTTAGGAATTATAGAAAAACTCACCAGCCTGAACATAAACCCCTACGTCATGAGATGGGTTGCCAACTGGCTTACAGACAGAACTCACACCGTAAGAATAGTGGGCTCCAGGTCCAACTCTAAACCAGTCACAAGTGGTGTCCCACAAGGCTCGGTCCTGGGACCCCTACTGTTCAGCATATACTTCTCAGAAGTACAGGCAAACACAGGAGGACTTTGGCTAACCATGTTTGCCGATGACTGCAAACTGGGAGCCTTAATTGACTCTCCGGCTGACATGGACATTCTCCAAAAGGGCCTTACTGAGACGGTCACCTGGTGTCAAAGTCATGATCTCAAGCTAAATGCCAAAAAATGCATAGTCATCCCATTTGGGAAAAACAAAACACCCATGAATTACCATGTAGGTGGCAGCCCCCTTAATACAGAAGAGGTAATAAGAGATCTGGGGACCCAGTTACATAGTAATCTCTCCTTTGACAATCATATTGCCAAAGTAGTTAGGAAATCATTCTATGTAGCCCATCTAATTACTAAAGGGTTTGCATCTAGAAATAATGAGATTATAGTGCCCCTCTACTCGTCACTCATCAGACCCATCATAGAGTACAATGCCCCATTTGGGATGTACCTCACAAGACACTTCCAACAGCTGGAAAGACCACAAAAGTACCTCACCAAGAGGATTACTGATCTCAAACATATGTCCTATGCAGCCCAACTGGAAAGACTCCAGCTGTACTCAGTGGCATATCACTTACTCAGAGGTGATCTCTGCCTGACTTACAAAGCCATGTCCATCTCAGAATTGATGGACATGCTCCACCTAAAGAAATCCAAGTCACTGCAAGCCACTCGCTCTAGTGAGCCAAACCTCACCACAACAATACATAGAACATGCTGGAGGGATAGATTCCTGTCACAGAGACTCCCCATGCTTTGGAACAAAATTCCTAACTACATTGGGCAGAGCCCCTCACTAACACTCTTCAAGAGAAACCTTGACGAGTGGATGGGTAACAGAAAATACACCCCTGGGATCACTTCATTGGCTCTTCTTGACAGAGGCTCAGTTAATTAATCAATGGGACGGCGAAAGCTGACACACTCTGGCTAAGCTTATAAATGCCCTTGGGCAGATAGCCTAGTACCTACCTATGAACCTATATGAGAGATGTAGTTACACACTGATATGGATGCTAGACTCTCACAGACACAGAAAACAACAAACACGGTTGTCAGTGGCTCACACAAATCACTCACCACACCCAAAAAGGACCACACACACACAGACCCACATAAGTGGAGGTGTTGATGTGTAACTTACCCAAACCTCAAAGACCTCTTAGGTGCAGTCCTCATAAATTCCGTATGCACACAAGCAAGACAATTCCCATCACAACACATAAAGCCACATCTCATTGTGCCTCAACTTCTAAGACCATAAGGTGAACTACTCCACAACCCAATATTCAGATCATAGGAGACTCCACTGAGAGAACACTGATGTCCCTCTTACCTGGCTGGATAAGGAAACGTTACTGTTTGTTGCCAGTCAGGAGCCAGGATCCACCAGATCATGCAAGCACTCAGGCCACTTACCCCTAAGTAACAGTATGACCCAGCAGTATTCCATGTGGGTGTGAATGACCTGACATGTACCACCTTGGACTATATGAAGAGAGACATGATTGAGCTCTCAGTATATGTGTCACATGCAGGTATGAGCCTAGCATTGAGCAGCATCATACCATCTCCAAGGATAATGCCACAATACCAGCAGAAAATGATCAACTTTACCAAATTGGCTTAGCTACTGATGTCATTCCAAAAGGGTCCAATACTTGTCAGCCTGGGAGGGCATAGATGACATGCCATGCTGCATTGCCAGGGATAGTCTTCACCTGACACCACTAGGCTTTTGTATCTTGGCCAAAACATTATCCACACCTGCAGTGACTTTTTTAGGTATTGCCAAACAGACACACCTTCCAACATAACAAATGCTACCCAGAACAAGCTAAAGTTGTCACTGCTCGATGCTAGAAGTCTCAACAAGAAATCACACTCCCTAGCTCCTCATCCTGGAGAATGCTGATGTCTGTGCAGTTACTGAAACATGGTAAAAAACACAGAAAGCACTTGGGCAGTGCATGGTTATAATGTCTTTCATACATTCCACCCCCCCCCACTGAATATGAAAGAACAAAAGGCAGAGATGTGTCTCTCTACATAAAAGATAAGTACACCTGAAGGATGGTTAAACAATATGACATGCTTCAGCTACTCTACATCCAGCCAACATTGAGAAAATTCCATTACCATATTCTTGCTAGCTACAGGTCCTCAACCATGAACCAGGAAACCCATATATCTTACCTGAAGTTACTAGATTCACTCACTATCCAGCCCAATACTATACTCATGTCATGGGTGATTTTCACTACTCCTCTATTAACTGGGAGGCATACATGACCACTAACTTGCAGGCACAAATATTTCTTGCCTTTGTAAATTCAAATGCCCTGGAGCAGCTAGTCTGTACTCCCAGTAGGGGAACAAATGTCCTAGACCTGGTACTCACAAATATGGAAGAGCACTGCACCCCCCCCCCCCCCAGTGTGATGTCCCCACTGGTAAGATCAGATCACAAAGCAGTCTCCCTTGAAATAAAGATAAAACTAGTCTCCCCACCTAACCCCAAAAAACTTTAAGCACTTCTTTAAGGTAAAGTAACCCCTATTAAGGGATGGCATAGCTATTTTCCCCCAAATCCAGAAAACAAAGAAACTTGTACAGAGATGTACACAAAGCACTGTTTGACCATATAAACAACTGAATAGAAACAGCAGTACAAGACCGAAACATATCCAGTGAAACTGCAAAAGCAAGCCACCATGGTTCACTCCTGATATTAATAGGTTACAACAAAAGAAGGAAAACCCTGTCGAGAAGTAAGACAGAATATGCACAACAGAGCTAAAAGTCCCTCATTAGTCTAAACAAGTGAATCAGGGAACTAGTCAAGACTTTTAAAGCAGACTTTGAAGTAAAAATAGCCTCCAAAGCTAAGGACAACCATAAGGCATTTTCAGTTGTGTCTACAGTCTTATGGGCAACAACCAACAATGTGCAGAATTAGTTGTAGATGACATCATCTACACTCAGCCAGAATATACAGAATGTCTGCTGACTGAAAAATTCAGCTCAAATTTCACCCGCACCACCTGCACTTCTCCCCCATGAAATACCCTCTACCATTCCACTGCCAATTATCACCAAAGAACAGCTCATTGCTGCTCTCGCTAAAGCTAAAAACACAGCTTCAATGGGGTCTGGTGATACAGCAAGTTGCCTCTTAAATAGCTTAATTAAAGCCTTATCAGGCCAATTAGGATCTCTATTTAACTACAACCTCTAATCTGGCTTTGTCCTTATAGAGCAGAGGGTATTTAACTACAGTCTCTAATCCGGCTTTGTCCTTATAGAAGAGAGAGCAACAACAATCATCCCTCTGCATAAAGGGAGACCATCTGCTGAGCTGGGAAATTACAGACCCATACGTTTGACTCATCTTATATGTAAAGCCACGGAAAGAATAATCATGGACCTGAAATAATGACAGAGGAAACCCCCAACACTGGACTGGACCCAATTTGGCTTTGTCAAGAGCAGGTCATGCCTACTGAATCTGGTGGATTTCCTTGAGAAAATCACTAAGGTCATGGGTAAGGGTAAAACAGTACATACTGCCTACTTCAACCTGGTCAAGGCATTTGACACAATTCCCCATACAGGTTTTATAAATAAATTAAAAAAAACTGAGCATAAATCTCTACATCACCAGATAGTTAGTCAATTGCTCATGGACAGGACAAGTGGTTAAAGCGAGTGAATCCAGATGCAGCAAAAGGACAGTTACTAGTGGTGTGCTCAGACCACTCTTGCTCAGAATATACTTCTCTGAAGTCAAGACTAATGTGGAAGTCCTCTAGTTGACACAGTTTGCTGATGACTGAAAGCTGGATGTAATCACTTAATCCCCCAACAATGTAGATATTCTTCAGAAGGGTCTCAATCAGACATATGATTGGTGGCAGAACCATGGCCTAAAACTAAATGCAAAAAATGCATTATCATACCCTTTAGGAAGTCAAATACCTTGCAAATTACAACATCAATAGCACAACCCTAAGAGTAGACTCAGAGGTGAGAGATCTAGGTACACAGATAGTAGACTGAGCTTTGACTGACATGTGTCAACAGTGGTGAGAAAGTCCTTCTATGCAGCCCAACTTATAAGTAAAGGTATGTCATCCAGATCAAAGGAAATTATAGTCCCTCTTTACTCAGCCCTTGCTAGACCAGTAATCAAGTACAATGCGCCATTTGGCATGTACTTGACAAGGCACTTACAACAGCTGGAGTGACCTCAGAGGTTCCTCACAAAGAAAATACAGGGTGTAAACAGCATATCCTATGCAGCTAGACGAAAAGCCTTATCCCTTTACTCCACCTCCTACCAACTATTAAGGGATTACCTATGTCTGACCTACAAGGCACTCAAAACTCCAGCCCTGATGGAGCTGACACACATCTGTTAGTCAAATAGCATGAGGGTCACCCAATCTAGGAATCTGAACTTAGTCAGAAACTCAAAAAACAACCTGGAGAGACATATATGTGTCTCAGAGATTGCCCATTCTTTGGAACAGGCTTCCTATTCACGTTAAACACAGCAGTTCCCTGGACCTCTTCAAATGCAGTTTGGATCAATGGATGGAGAATTGCAAATTCACACCAGGGGTAGCACCTATGTCCCTTATGAACAGGGGCAATCTGTGATATACTGAAGGCATAAGCACAAACCCATACCATCTTCTTGCCTCTAGGAGCCATATATTCAGTAAAATCTGGTTACTTTGGCTAAGCTTGTAATGGCTATTAAGCCATTAGTTTAGTAATCTCCTATGAACCTATGAGCCTATAATAAAAATGTATCTTATTTTTGTTTCCTCTATTATAAATGCCAAAATGGGACTCCAATTGGACAATCCTAATTAACAAACGTAATAAATTAATAATTTTTCTCATTTTAAAGCACTCTAAACACTGTGACTGTGTTAACCACAAGTGCTGACATAAACTGAGATTAATTATGGTTTCTATTACATTTATAATGTAATTTGATTTGTTTGAACAATATTGCTGTTATGCAAACTGTTTAATATTCAAGACTGAATATTCATTGTATTTTCTAAATAAATTCATAAAATCCTACCACATCATTTGTTGGGTATGCAACCTTACAAAATGGTGCAGGTTTTGAGACCAAATATCAGTTATTATGGCTTCATTGTCTTTTAGCTCAGTATAAACAAGAAGGATCTACTGATTTTTATAACATCCCTAGATGATAACTATTCAACTTTGCTCAGAACTGTTTCTGTTCAGATTTCTTTTTTTGCCCAGTTAAACACTTTGTCTTTTTTCCCCCTTAGGATAAATTGCACCAATTGAGATGTTCGATTATTGGAGACAGACCAGAGGAAGATAAACTGTATGGTAAGAAAATAATCACAGGTTTATTAACAGATGAAATTAAACTACTTTATAAATGATTTGTGAGTTCACACTTGATTAGCTTGTGTTTACTTTGTTGAAACCTGCCTGGCTAGTAAGAAAAGTGTGAAATGCTTTCATTTTTATTAATGCTTCAAAACAGAACTGCCCATCGTTATGTTAAATCTTAAGACTAGAGTGCTCTGAAAAGGCTGCTTCATTTCATTTTATAGTGAAAAATTTAGTGAAGTTTTGAAATGTTTTTTTAGTTGTATTTATTCTATTCAACTTAATTTCCATTATAAAGCTACACAATTTTTTGTAGCTGGCTCCTCAAAACTGACTTTTGCTTTCAACTCTATGGTCTAATATAGCTTCATCAATTTTGGAAAAATAGTCAAGAAATCTAAAAGCTAGTCAGGTCTTTACAAAACTTCCAATTTCCTGACCTATAGCTACATTTTTCCTCTGACAGTGTATATTTTAAGTTACCTGGCACTAAGCAATCCCTCAGAACCATATCAAATGAAGATATAAAGGTATGCAAGATGTAGGCCACCCTCTTTGACCCAAGAAACCCATAACTCCCACTTGGATTTACTGGCGGGCTTCATCGTTCAACCCAATATTATATTCATGGGCAGCTTCACCTATCCCATTATAAACTGGGATACTTACATGATCCCAAACTTATAGTCCCAGACTCTCCTGGACTTTGTAAACACAAACACCTTGGACCAGATAGGCCATACAGCCATTAGTGGTACAAACATACTTAACTCGGTATTCACAAGCATGAGAAGACACTGCACTGTCACTCCCAGTGTAGTGTCCTCTCAGGGAAGGTCAGACCACAAACCTGTCTCCTTCATAATAAATAGCAGTTCTATGCCCTCAGCTGACCCCGTAACATTTAGGAACTATTCTAAGGCAAACTTCCTACTACTACTAAGTATTAACATGTCAAAACTTCAAGCCCCCCAACCCTGAAAACACAGCTACCTAAGTGGCATTGTTTACCAAAACCTTGTACAATCACATCAATAAATGCATACAGACAACTGTGCCTAGCATAAATAAGCTTAGAAGTAACTGAAAAAATAAAGCACCTTGGCAGAAACCAAACATAAACAGTTTGTACAACAAAAGAACAAGTTATAGCCAAGGTTAGGAAGTGCTACACCCAGCATGATAAAACTACTCTCATAAATCTAAACAAACAGCTAAGAGGGCAAATTAAGTCTGGTAAAGCCAAATTCGAGGTAAAGGTAGCCTCCCAGGTAAAGGTAAATCACAAGGCTATCTTTAGCTATCTCCAGTACCTCAAAGGCAGTAAACAGCAGTATGGACCTTTTTGCAAATTGAGCTATATACATATAGCCAGAAGATATTGCAAACCTGCTACTGAAAATTCAGCTCAAATTCAACCTCTCCCCCTCAGCTGTCCCAGGAAATACCAGCAAAAGTACCCCCAACTGTCACTAGGGAGCAGGTCCATGATCCACTCTCTGAGGTCAAAAATGCTGCATCAGTGGGCCCTAACAATATCCCAGGATACCTCCTAAACAGACAGAAACATGAACTATAAGGACCACTGGAGTCACTATTTAACCATAGTCTCCAGACGGTTTTATGCCATGCGAATAGAGAACTGCAAAAGTCATCCCCTTGCAAAGTGGCAGGTCATCATTGAACCCTGGGAACTACAGACCCATAAACCAAAATAGTCTACATGCAAAGCCATGGAAAGAATTATGGAAATGATTAATAAAGATATGAAAAACCTTCAAACAATGTTTATAACCCTGTTTGGTTTCATCAAGAGCAGATCATGCCTACTCAACCTGGTGTACGTCATTGAGAAAGTCACCAAGGCAATGGATGAGGGAAAAACAGCGCATACTGCCTTCCTTGACCTGACTAAGGCACTCAGACATTGTAAATAAACTAATTTATATAGGCATAAACCTCTATGTTACACACCGGATAGCCAAATGGCTCTGAGATAGGACCCAGGAAGTTAGGGTAAGGGAGAGCACCTCCACAAAGAGGTTGGTTACTAGTACAGTCCTTTAGGGCTCTGTGCTGAGTCCACTCCTTTTTGGCATCTACTTCTTGGAAGTCAATGCCAATATCAAGGGCCTCTGGCTGATTACATTTGCAGATGCTTGCAAACCAGGAGCAGTCATAGAATCCCCCCCAAGATGCTAACATCATAACACAGACAAATGACTAGTGCCAAACCCATGGCAAAAAACTCAATACCAAGAAGTGCACAACAGTACCCTTTGGGAAGACAGCCACCCTAGGAACTTATCTCATTGATAATACACTCCTAAGAGTAGAACCAGTAATCAGGGGACTGGTAATGTATGTATATAGTAGACTGGCTTTCAACCAACATGTGTCTAAGGTAGTGAATAAATCACTTTATGTTGTTCAACATACAAGCAAGGGCATGACATCTAGGTCCAAGGAAGTCATCATTCCACTGTATTCAGCTCTCATAGGTTCATAGGTTCATAGGCAGGTACCAGGCTATCGGCCCTAGGGCCTATACAAGCCTACCCATAATGATTCCCTGGCTATTGCTTCCCACAAATATTTACTTTCCTGGACCACTTTCTAGCAGGGCTACTGATGTGATCTCCAGGGTGAATGTCCTATCTCATCAGGACCATCATTGAGTATAATGCTTTGTTCAGTACGTGCCTGACCAGCCACTTACAATGACTGGAATGTCCACAGAGGTTTCACACAAAAAGAATACAGGGCATAAACAGCATGTCCCATGCAGTTTACCTGAAAGCCTTATATCTATACTCTGTTTTCTACAGTTTCTTGAGAGCGATCTATGTCTGCCATACAAGGCATCCTTAGATCCCGCTTAGATGGACCTTTAGCATATCCACAAAATGAATAATATCAGAATTACTTGATCTAGAGATTTAAACTTTGCTTGCCACATAAATAGAAGATTTTGGAGAATAGGTATGTGCCTTATAGTATTCCCCTACTCTGGAACAGGCTCCCTATCCATGTGAAGCAGAGCTCTTCCCTAACCCTATTCATGAGAAATCTGGACCAGTGGATATGAAATCAAAAATATACCCTGGGTCTAACACCTATGTCTCCAATGGACAGAGCACCCTCTAAATCTTATTCTACCTTACATACACCCCTTAAAATAACTTCTAAGGCACATAGACCTGTGGCATACTTTTGGGCTGCTTGGCTTGGCTAGGCTTACAAAGGCCCTGGTAGTTGTTAGCCTAATACACACCTATGAACCCATGAACAAAAGCCATGAAATTAAATAAAAAGGGAGCAGGAACTACACACGTTTCTGAATACCACTTATTTCTGGCTGGTGAAAAAAGTGAAAGCAATGGACTACAGAAATGAATTTGGAATAATATCATCATTCTTGCTTGCTTTTCACAGTGAAAACTTTTACAGGATGATGTAAACGTCTGCATTCTTTGCCTTTTTAAAACTTATCCTCTCTATAAGGAGAAATGCAAAACCACAATAAGGAATTTTTTTTTCAAATAAGCCAAGGATATCCATAATACCAGATGCAAATATAGAAGGTGCTTTTCTGTGTTGATATTTGGTGATAACTAGGAATGGAAGGGTTAAAGTGACTGGCAGCAGAATATTTAGACATATATTAGACCTGTGGATTCCACTGTAGAGATTGGTGCAAAGAAAAAACTAGGGCAAGTTCATAACTGTGTGACAGCAATCATAAACCTAATCATTTTTCCATTATTATCACTGAGAAGCCAATTGTTTATTAATGTAAATTAGTATTTCTCTTTTGCTGAAGTAAATTAAACTGAAACTGCAAGTCTTTATTTTGGAGAGACCTATGTGCTACTTTCTATTTGGGTACAAACACCTGTAAAAGAAATATGACAGCACAGATGAATTACAAAACTGAAGATGGTGTTCGGAGAAACAGCATCCATTAATGCCTGTCTATAGCAAGATAATGTCAATGGGATAATGCACCCAACATTTTGATGAGGCAAATCATGGTATAAAAGGCTTCAGTACCACAAGAGATTAGAAGGTACGTTGAAAAGATAGAGGCATGTACATACTCCCTTGATGGCTTATAGTTTCCTTGGGGGAAACAAACCTCCATTTTTTGGTATACAGGCTGCATTAGTTAAGGGTAAAAAGAGTAAATAGAAAACCCTGGTTTGTACCTTGACCAGCAAAATCATAAAAAATTATAAGACAGTTGCAATTGCAAATAAGAAAGAAGTGGAAATGCCTTGGGCTTCCTTCTATGAAAGGCAGTTATGAGGGTGTTGCAAAACAGTAGGCAATGGTTACCATCCCACAAGGCCTTATAACAAATTGTCTGCACTGGTAACTTTAACAGAAGAACAATACGAGTACATTTCAACACTTATAGTGATATATGTGCACAGACATCAGAGGGAACAATCTGTGGCAGTGAAGAAGATGATTAAAATAGTTTGTGGAGAAACTGGTGGTCTTTATATTATGGAAAGCGATCAAATCAATAAAGGTAATATGAAGCTGAAAAATGAAATGCTCTGTGGGACATATAATCAATGCAGGAAATAGCACCACATTGCACAAAGGAATTGTTCTTATACTCTCTTCTGGAGGGAGCAGATGGACAATGCTATGATAAAAGTGATCCTCACCAAGTATGAAGGAGGCAAGTTGTGGTTGATGGAGGGAATGACTATGGAAAAGGCTAACTGTAGCAACTGTGCCAAAGTTACATCCATTAGTACCCCACATGTGCTATAAGTCAATGGTAGAATTCAGAAAGAATTAATATGTTCCTACATCTTCATCTCCCACATGGGAATAGTGAAAGAGAGGGCGAGTGAAAGTGAGGACCTCCATATTTGTATACATTGATAATTACTTTGTAAAACATTACCATCAAATCATTTGATTATGATATCCAAAGCTATAAAGTAAAATCATATTAACGAAATTGTAAAAGTATATTGTAAATGAGCCAAAAAGGATGAGTGCCTTGGAAATTGTTATGGAATATTGTTGAAAGATAATGAGAAAATGTGTTAAATGGATATAAAATGCCAAACATCATGTTAATCAAAATAATAGGAAAGGCTACTTTGGTTTTCAGATGAAGTATTATGAGAGCATAATGAGATAATGACAGGATTCAGAAAATACAAAGAAGGAGAAGGCAAAAAATAATCTGACAAAAAAAAGTAAAATGAACATGTGGTTCCATACACACCCGTCATGCTTCAAATTTTAAAATTCTGGTTTCTCAAGTCTGTTTTATATGTAGACCTGAAGGCAATAGTAACTATACATTTAAAGGGAAAAGATCATTGTCTGATGGTGCTGAAAAGCACAGCCAACAAGGCCAGGATTAAAGAAGACCAAAAGGTAAAACTCTCACTCGTCTCTCACTGGAAAAGGTCAGCAGGGCATTGAACACTTATATTGTGTGACAGCAACAACTGGAAACATATGTCGGTGGCCATATGTTTGCTTTACATTTCTTGCATTACTCCTTATGTAATAACGTCTAGGCCTTGATAATGCCTGAAATGGGTCCTCAGACCAAGTTATCTAGCCAACTGGCAAGCAAAGGAAATAAATAAATAAACAAGAAAACAAGCAGATGAATATTCTGGGGAGGTCCAGAGGCTTTCAGAAGCTGTGATGGTCTAGATATTCTGGGATGCATTTTATGCCTCATTATTAAAAGATAATTACTTATCTGTTCTTTCATTTACTGATAGCCACAAGAGTTATGCATGTGCTCCCAATTGCTATGTGTATCCACATATAAAACTGACTATATTTTTCATACAAACATACACACACACACATTCACACTGACACGAACACTCAAACACACACTCACATTGCACAGTTAACTACAGGCAAATAACAGGCATTTAACCTACTACATATCTTTGGGGTATTGAAGGAAACCAGAACACCTGGTTAAAACACAGAGATGGGGAGGACATGTAGATTTCACATAGAAGTAATCACAGCCAAGAACTCTAAGAACCAAGCATGGCAAGATATTCATGTTACTTGGTGTGCCACTGTGCCCGTAATCACTTGCTGACACACACATTTTGCACAGGCTACCAAACATAGCCACTTATTCGGTACAATGCTGATGTTCAACTATGATAGAAAGTGAAATAAATTATGGCCAGCTTATTTCCTTGCAACACTTGATACACTGCAAATCCCTAACATATACAGATATTTTCTTCAACAAAATGCTCCTGCACACATCAATTACAACCACTTTATTAACTGTGATCATTTCATATAGCTGACTACATTTTTTACAAAAATGGCCACAGTAAAGTATTCCATCTTGCTACATGAATGCACACAGTTCTGCAAGGCCATAACAATGAATCTTTAACTTGATTCTAACCTCATGAGCAGCCATTTTCATACATAAACAGCCCAGCACCCATTTGTTGTAGCCATTTTGCTGTGTAGGCCTCATGTATCTGATGGTTATAAAAACAAATGAACACAGTGATATATTTCAGCCTTTTTTCATACAAGCAGTTGCTACTTTAAAGTATTCCAACTTCCCTCTAAAAACATGATAGTCCTGCAAATCCAAAATAATAACTGCTGAATCTGAGCAAATGTCAGCAAGGACAGTGATTTTCATCCACAGAAAATTCCCTGTTACCAGCTGTTATAGCCGCTTTGTTGACTGTATACTCCTGAATCATAGGATCATAGGAGATTTCTAGGCTATTGACCCAGAGGTCATTTTAAGCCAATCCACTTCATCCTAATGTAATACTGTAGAAATGCTAGTAAATACCCAATATTGCATTTAGAGATGACTGCCCATGTCTATGAGGATTGTGGGCACTATCTCCAGTAAGAATTTATGGTGCCCCATCCACTAGTCCAGGGTCCTCTTGAAGAATGTCATAGAGGTGTTCTGTTTCACATGAATTGGTAGCCTGTTCCAAAGATGCGGGAGTCACCACAAGATAAATTCTCCCCTCTAGCATATCCTATTTAAGTCACAGGCCATATTTAGGTCCCTGGAACAGGTAGCCCTAGTCCTGTTTGATTTATGGATATTTAGCAAGTTCATTAGCTTTGGATCTTAGATTGCTCTTAGACCAGGCATAAGTCGGGTCTATATTATGATATCACATGCTCAGAAGAGCGAACGACACATAATCGACCCCATGTAAATGAAAGCTTACACCATAGAAACCTCAGAACAGCGATTTTTTTCCAAGGGATATAAATTGCTGTTCTGAAAAAAAAATCTGAAAAAAAAAAAAACCTGTAAAACATTACATAATTCATCTCCCACACCCCCGACGTGGGGGGCTGTGCCCCCACACCCCCTAATTAAATATACCATCTCCGAGGTCGCACTACAGTGCTGAAAAGGCAAAGTAGTGAAAGCGGCCAAACTAATTCTTTCCCAGGGAAAGAATTTGCTGAAAAGCCGCTTTGCTATTTTGCCTTTTCATGGTTTTCAGTTCGACAAAGATGCATTCAACAACCTGCGTCTGCAACAGAGTAATAGGGAGCCAATAAGTCTCCCCTAAGAATTCTATATGATACGGAGTATAGTAACAGGGACTTTAGTCAGTCTGTGTAAGGCACATGCTGGAGCCCCTTGATCTTCTTTGTTAGAAACCTCTGAGGTCTCTCTAATTGCTTCAGGTACTTAGTACAGTACATGCTGAATGCAGTGTTATACTCAATTATGGGTCAGATAAGTAACGAGTATAGCGGGTTATAACTTCTTTTGCTCTCAAGGCAATGTCTTTACTAATCAAGTGTGCTATGTAAAAAGCTTTCCTTACTACAGTAGACACATGGTGGCCGAAGTTAAGGTCGCAATCAACTTGTGATCCCAGTTCCCTTACCATTTCATGGGTACTTAGGGTATTGTTGTTGATTTGATAGTGTAAAGGGGAATTGTTTGTGTTGAAGGGAATGATGATGTATTTCTTTGCATTCAGTTTTAGAACATGACTAATACACCAGTTGCTGGTCTGCCTGAGACCCTCCTGTAGTATACTGACATCATTTGGGGATTCAGTGATTGCACCTAGTTTGCAGTCATCTGCAAACTTGGTCAGCCACAATCCATTAGTTTTGACCTGAACTTCTGAGAAATATATACCAATTAGTAGGGGGCCCAGCACTGACCCTTGTGGAACCCTGCTGATAACAGGTCTGACAGTTGACGTGGGATCACCCACTTTGATAGTGTGTGTCTAGTTTGTGAGCCAGTTGGCAAACCATCTTACAACAAAAGAGTTTACATTCAGTTTGCTAAGTTTATCAGTAATGCCTGAATGTGGGATTGTGTTGAAAGCCTTTGCCAAGTCAAGGTATGCTGTGTGCACAGATTTGCCCTCATCAATGGCTTTGGTCATACTTTCAAAGAAATCCACCAGATTTAATGGGCAGGATCTGCCCTTCATGAAGCCAAATTGGGTAGGATCCACGGTTTGGAATTCACCAATGTCTTTATTTATGAGGTCCATAATGATATGTTCTATGGCCCTACAGATGAGGCTGGTCTGTAATTCCCTGGGTCTGTTGGTAGGCCACCATTGTGGAGGGGAATAACTGTAGCTGTTCTCCATTCTGCAGGAACGAAGCCTGTGTAGGTGATGACTAAAAAGGGTACTTAGTGGTGATGCTAGCTCATGTTTTAGCCTGTTTAGAAGACTGCCTGGGATGCTGTCTGATCCCATAGAAGCTTTTTTTTTTGCTTTGGACAGAGCTTTGAAGACCTGCTCTTCAGATATGTAGGGTGTGGGGGAGTTTTGGGGAAGATTTGTTGTAAGTTAGGAGGGGATAAGAGAGTGAAATTTTCCCCAAACCTATCCATTAGCACGTTTGTTATCTCTGTGGTGTCAGTGCGTGTGATATCATTGGCCACTAGTTCTGCACATGCTTGCGTCTTACCCTTCAGGTTAGGTACGCAACTGTAAAAGGCCTTATGGTTATCCTTGGCTGTACTTGCTAAGTTTCTCTCAAAGGAACCCTTGCAGGATTTGACAAGTTGTCTTATTTGCCTGTTGAGGCTGAGGAGGGCACTTTTCCATTGTTGGGGCCTTGCCTTTGTTTTCTTGGACAGCAACTTTTGTGTTTATTGTAAAGTTTGTTGATGCTGGATGCCTACCATTGCAGCTTGTTTTTACGTGGGGCTCTGGCTCTGATTCTTTCTGGTACAGCCAAGTTTATACATTTATACAAGTGATTGCACAGAGCTTTAGTGTGAGCATCGGCATAGTTGGCACTTCCAGCTTGGGGTGGGGCTTGAAATGCATTTATACCTTAACCTAGGAGGGTATAGTTTGCCTTGGTGTAGTTTTTCAGTCTGATTTCATCCTTTGTGAATTCTGGTGTTAGTGTCAGCTTGAAGATGACTGATTTGTGGTCAGTTTTAACTAATGAAGGTCCAACAGTTGCAGCAGTGCACCTGTTTGACATGTTGGTGAGTACCAGATCTAGAATTTTTGTTCCTCTTGTCAGGATATAGACAATTTGTTCCAGGGCATTTAAATTAACAAAGTCGAGGAACTTTTGCACTAGTGAGTTAGGGCTAGCATAGGTTTCCCAGTTGATGGTGGGATAATTGAAATCCCCCACAAGTGTGTTCAGTAAAATTTGGATTTTCTACACTTTTAACAAGTAGGCTTCATGGGTGTCGTGATCTGTGGAGGGGGATATATAACTCGCTATGACACACACACACGCATACAGTTACGCATACACTTCACTTCTTTTAAACTAAATCATCTGATGAAGAGCAGGCTTCATTTCATACATAGCAATTTTACAATGTAATACATAAAAAGGGTAACACATAATTATTCATTAGAAGAGCTACTCAGAGGAAAGTATGAAAAGTTAACCGAAAAATTCAGACTTGAGATCTGTTTGATCCCTGGATGCTTCTGCCAAATCATTACAGCACTAGTACCAGACATAATTAGTTTCTGCAATTTCATGGTCAGCTAACACATTCATAGCTTATTGATTTTGCATATGACATAGTATATAAAATGCCATAACAGGATTAGAAAGTCGTGATGTAGTTAAGCACTCATATGGTGTGACTATGACTGCTAAGGATGGTGTAAGAAAAGCCCAAAGAAGAAGAGTTAAACTAACACTACAACAGTCAGAATCAAAAGCAGAACTTCCAGATAGATATATTTTATTACTTGAACTTTTTCTACTTATATATAACAAGAAGTTCACACTTGCACATTCATTTTATTACAAAATACATTTCTGGGGCTACAGTTTTCATGGTAAGTCATTTCTCACATTCCTGTTCTTCTTCTAATAGCAGTAACAGAAATCAGTATGTGTATGCCTTAGGTCAGCATCAGCCCTGTTTTTCACATTCTATACACGAGGTCAGGGTATTTCATTTTGCCCTGAGAACCATACAGCACATTTAAAACCTATTGCAACACCTCCCTGTGCGGTGCGCGCGCGCACACACACACACACACACACACACACACACACACACACACACACACACACACACACACACACACACACACACACACACACACTCTTACTTAAAAATACTTAGCATGCATTCATAGGTTCATAGTTAATATACGAGGGTAACAACCACCAGGGCCTTTCTAAGCCTAGCTATGCAGTCCAACCCTTTGTGTCCCTATGTATCATGGGCATTTATAAAGAGGCGTAGTGTTAGTTAGGAAGTTTCTAGAGGTTATATGGAGGTATCTTAGTTTGGGCATTACTATCTGCCTCTGTCTATCACAGACATGGGGGCCAGACCTAGGGTGAATTTCTGACTATCCATCCATTGTTCAGGATTATGCTTAAATAAGGTTAGGGATGGACTCTGCATCACATGGATGGGGATCCTGTTCCAGATCACAGGGATCATCTGAGACACATATCTGTCTTGCCAACATGTCTTATTTATGTCACAAGCAAAACTTAAATCCTTGGATCTAATGTTTCTGATGCTGTTCATTTTGTGGATGCGCAAAAGGTCCATCACAGCTGGAGCCAAGGACGCCTAGTATTCCAGGAATAGATCACTTATCAGTAACCTGTAGGAAACAGAGCATAGAAATATGGCTTTACGATAATCTGTACAGACATTAGAATTTATGAGCGCAGCTGGGACATTAAAAACAAAAATACTAATAATTCTTTATACAAATGCATTTTCAAAAATGCTGATCATCAATTTGTTTTTTTTTTTGGGGTGGGGTTAGATATGGTAGCAAAAAATCTGAGATGGGGGCTATGGGATGACTTAATTGAACAACATGAAGTCATGTAGCAATTTAAACTTAATGCCACATTACATCCTGGGTTGAATGACCATGTCACCATTTCAAGTATTTTAAGATTGCATTCCTAACTAATTTAGGCTAGAAACACTGATGTATTCATTTATCTGCTTATTTTTTTATTTGTGTTTAATATGAACATGTAGTAGCTAATGATTCTAGGATTCTTATTGTCTTGGTATGAACATGTGACTTGCTGAGGTGAATTGAAATTTTGTGATTCTTTTCAAAGAGTTTGATTTTGATGAAGTCATAGTTACATACAGACAAAAGCACTTAATCTTTGTTTTTACATAATGTTTGTGCTTCAATAAATGTGAATTATTTAATTTCCTAAACGACCGTTTCTGCCGACCACAACTGGTTTGTGTTTTTTCAAAGCCGTAGTTTTGTTCTTGGTTTATACGTGGAATTACATCTACTCCTGGGCTGGATGGGAGTAGCAAAATTCGACCTGTTACTAGTACAGAAGACATTGCAGCAAGTCTTAGGTTACTAACATAGGTAGTACAACAACTTTAGCAATAAGTGGCAAACTCTTCGGTTCATCCAAGAGATGATTTGGAGTTCATTAGTACACCTTCCTGTTTTAGTCCACCTGGACAATCTTCAGGAGAAGGTGAGGTCCCTGTTCTGTATATAGAGAGACACACAACAAATGAGCATCTAATGACAAATAATCAAGATGGTAACAGCATGGGGCTACTCAGCTCAACAAATAAATTGATTTTTACAGTAACATGTTTAGTGAAGTTGGCACTATAAAACAATCCATAGACAAATGGGAGAAGACTCTACTTAAATGTTGTAAATTACAGGTTGAGAATGTCTATTTTTTGGAATGTATAAAAGCTAGAAGGGTCCCAAAAGAGTTATGCACTTGGAAGTATACAACTGGTTTGGTTTCCTATCCAGCCAATTCCCAACTTCACAGAGAATTATTGGAGCTTATTGAGTGACAAGGTTACAAAATTTTAGAGCTTCTCATAAAGCATAATCAGATAACTATTGACGGGCTGGTCAACAAAGCCACCAAACTCAACCAGGTGATCACCAAACAGTTGTTATTTGACCACCATTTCACCCAGTATCAAAATATTTTCAAGAATATTGACAAAGTAATTAATGAGAGATAGGCTGGAATACCAGGATGGATGAGCCTATCTGAAACCTAATACGAAGCCAGTTGTTTTGCTAGACCAAATGGAAGAGTGTAACAATGGGTTTGAACCAGTAGACATTTTCAATGAGGAATGTTCCCCTTTGGAGCAATCCCCTTTAAGGAGGTCTAAAATTCTGAAAAAACGGAGAAATCAACAGTGGGAGACATCCAACCAATACTGGGTGGAATCAAACCACTTCTATCATCGCAACAAAACGAGGGTGAATCACAACCAGAGGAGGAATTAAGTTGGTCTTTGTTTTCAGCCAACACCATTTCCACCACCTTTGATGAGTCTGGTCCACAAATTAAATTTAATGCTACAGGTGACTTTAAGATTTATAATTGTAAATCCAATCTTTATGGAAATGACCGTGCAGACTTACTAAGCAAATGTCAGACGTTTCTATCATCATTAAACGCTAAGATAGTAAATTTACTTGTTGACTTGAAGTTATATCTTAGAAAATTGAACTTTAAGATTTTATTTAAGGACGTCAGTACTGAGTATGAATTTAGCTTATTGCTTAGGAAGAGCATTTTTAACCCACCCCTCCCATTGCCCTTAATTATGTTTGAAAAGTTATGTGAATATGATTTCAGGGCCCTCATACAGATTAATATACTTAGAGGGGAACATAATTTAACAAAAGCTGAATTCTTATTATTAAAGCAACTAGTAACAACAGGAATATAAGAGTAATGAAACTGGATAAGAGGAGAGGGGTGGCAGTTATATATAAGACCAAACATCTTAATAAAATGAATGAGCATCTTTTTGAAAGTTTTTATGAGGAAACATTATTAAATTTTGTAAATAATATGCACAGGAAAATTTATTTTTTTATTGTGTGACATGATCGACCACAGTCAGATTAGTTATGACTTGTTTTTGTTTTTAAGTTGAACTTCCCATTGTACCTTCAGTCTTCAAAATACTGCAGATTCATAGAAGTACAATTGATCCACCAATGAGACCCACTGTAAATTTGAGCAAACCTAAGGTACACCCTTTAGCAAAATACATTGATCTGCAGTTGAAGCAATGTCTTGACTCTTTCCTACATCTTTGTAGTGACTCATGGGATTTTTTTGTTAAATCTAAAAGATGTTGGATTTTCTGATGACTTTCTATTTTTATCCATAGATGTGGTCAATCTTTTAATGTCATCCCCCAACACAATTAATCTTGAATGGATTCATAATTTTTTAATTGAGTCCACAGAATTTTACAATAATGAAATTAACACACTGGTCACCTTAATTTTGATTATTTAGATGGTCAGTATTTTCATCAAAAGCAGGGTGTCGTGATGGGGGCCTGTTGTCTCCCCATATCTGCCAACATCATTTTGCTCCAGTGAGAGAATAAATTTGTATTTAACACCTTTAAACCCTCCCCTTGGAAACTTTATGTTTGATTTTTGGATGATATTTTTGTGGTTTGGAACAAACCGGTCCATGAAATTGAGGAATTTCTGGGTTACTTAAATACAACCACCACTTTTTTGTGATTTACCCACACATTTAACATGGTCATAATTAATTGTTTGGATGTGCAAATACATAAAGGCAGTAACAACAAAAGGCTGTTAAGTAACATTTTTAGAATACCCACACATTTATTTTGCTTCATTATTCTAGTTGTCACCCAGAGCATCAGAAAAGGAGCGTCATCAAGGGTCAATATGTTGGGCTTGCCAGAATGGTTTCAGAAGCCGATCAACTCAAGACCGAAGGGCAGAAACTAGCAAATATGTTTTTCATGCAGGTATCCTGATAGCCTTGTTTTAGAAATACAAAGGGAAGTCACAACCAAAAGGAAAGAAGGTTTTATTCAACTATTGTTAGGCGTTACACATTCTAGTACAGTCAACACTTCTAGTAATAGAGTAGCTTCCAAAGGGGAACATATATATACCTTCATTACCACCTTTATGAATGACCATGACAACATCTTTCGGGTTCTTGTGAGGAATTAGAAGTTTTTTTCCTGTTTTGATAGTCTTGTTGAACTGTTTGGCAACAAACCTATGATTCTATATAAAAAAGGAAAATCTCTCAAAAATACTTTGAAACTGTGGAAAGTACCCCTGTAGTTAGAAGCAACAAAAGATATGGTACATTCAAATGCGTTTTTGCACTCAGTGCAAATTTACGTTGGAAAAAGACTCAGTATGGGGTAATAACCAACTTGTTAAAATAGCTTTTCATTGCACATGTAACTCAATAGGAGTTATATATCTTGCTCTATGTCAAAAATGTAGTGGTTTCCATGTAGGAAAAACCTAGAGGAGACTAAGAAAGTGGATTTATGAGCACAACCGGGACATTAGAAACAAAAACACTAACAATTCTTTATACAAGCACATTTAAAAAAAAAATCATCAGTTTGTATTCTGAGTTAGATATGGTAGCAAAAAATATGAGAGGGGATCATGGGGTAACTTAATTGAACAATGTGAAGTCATGTGGCAATTTAAACTTAATGCCATGATATACCCCAGGTTGAATGACCATGTCACCATTTCAAGTATTTTAAGATTGCTATACTACATAATTTAAAATTCATTTATTTGCTTATTTTTTATTTATAATTAATATGAACACGTAGTAGCTAATGTTTCACTTTTTAATGGTTACTATGTTTTTAAGACAGAGATACAATGTTTTTAGGATTCTTATTGGCTCACTTCAAACATGTGACTTACTGGAAGTGAATTTAAGTTTTGTAATTTTTTTCAAAGAGTTTGATTCTGATGAAGTCATAGTTATATACAGATGAAAGAGCTTAATCTTTGTGTTTATGTAGTTTTTGTGCTTCAATAAATGTGATTTATTTAATTTCCAGGATGACCACTACTTATGACCAGAACTGGTTTGTGGTTTGTTTTTAGAGTTTGTATTGAGATTACTTCTAGTAGGTTTAGCAGCCTCTCTACAGCCATGTACATGATTGTACAGGATCTCTGTGAAGTTAAAGTCTCCCTTGAATAGGGTAATTGGTTTAATGGTGAGTGTCTCCAGTAGGTCTAGGTACAACCTACAGGATTCTAGGGACATGGAGGGTGACCTATAGTCTGCTAGAATATTGTATGGGGCTTTGGTCCCTGCAAGCTATAATGCCAAAACCAGAAGCCTGCAACACCACTTCACCATAGAGCAGTACAGTTGAAAAGCAAAATCACTGTGGCGTTAAATGCTAACCAGACACTCACAGCACATCGCAATGGTCCCTAGGAAGAATACAGCCAGGTAGCTGTATTGTGTTTCTTGTTGGCATTTAACACCGCAGCAATTTTTCTTTTCAGCTGTGCCACTGTACAGCAAGGTTGTGCTGCGGGCTTCTGCTTTCAGCATTCTAGCTTGTGAGAAAATGCCTCATGACCTACACACAAGAACCTGGGACTTTGTCTATGGTGATTTGCATGTGGATAAATTCCAAAGCGTCATCCTGTTTAACCAACACAGAGTTAAGCTTTTTGCTAATATAGGTAAAGACACCATATTTTTTCTCTGACTGTGCACCTGATGGTCTAAATGTGCAGAAGGCACTGAATTGCTGCACTGCCAGAGTACTTTCAACAAATTTAAATCATTTTGTGGCAAAATGAGGAGAGCTTGTAAGGTGTGGAGTGACTTGTTTAGGTTCCTAGCAATGAGCAACTGGGTTTCTTTGAGTTTTATTGTTATGTTGGTAGGTTTTTCAAGTTGACATTGTCTAAAATAGGCTCTAAGGGGATAGATAAGGTTTTAGCTAATATTCAGAGGCCTAGGGTATTCAGAGGCCTAGGGGAAACAGGTGCAGACAATTCTTTGCCAAGCAACATGGCCTGTTAACCATGTCCTCCCATGATAACAAATATTTAGTCTCTCTGGAAAAATACCAGCAACTAAGCCAGTTACTGAAGCAATCATTTTCAATTCATACTGTAACATCATCCTTGGTGAAGGCAGAATGCTGTTCAATGTAAGGCACATACCTGCCTGAGACACATATTTAAAGAGATCAACAATGTCTGTACTCATATAGTCCAGGGAAGATGTGTCAGGTCATTAATTCCCACATGGACTGTGATGGAATCATACTGATACCTGTGGTGTGGTGACTTGGGTATGTGAATAACGTGTGGATCCTGGCTCCAGATAAACAACTAACCATTATCTTCTCCTTCTTCGGTCTGGTGAGTGGGACATCTGTGTGTTGCACAATGGGGTTCCCTATTTCAAGAACCCTTCGTAATGTGTTGGCTTGCTTTATGGGCTTTGCTCTTAGGGCTCTACTGGGTATAGGAGTATGTGTGGTGTTTGGTATTGCTTTTCATGAGTGCTTTAGAGTTTGGCGGTATAAACATAGCACAGTAATGTTTGGGATTGAAAGCAACCCAGGAGATTGGTGTTTGGCACTGGTGCTTGGTAGGGGGCAGGCAGAACCACATTCTAAAAGTCAATATAATATTGAAAAAATGGCTGCACTCCCCACTTCAGATGTATGTATTCAGTATATTAGATCATAAACCAGATGTAATTTACTTAATGTGTGAATCTCAATGGAACTGCATTACATCCATTTTAAAGTAAAGCATGCAGAATGTATACATTGGGAATATTCTTCCTCATATTGTTGTACCATAAATTGGGAATATTCTTCCTCATATTGTTGTACCATATACAGTACAGTAACACCATTTTATACATACATACTTATGTATCTATAACTACAGTTATATGACTGTATTAAGCTTTAAAGAAAAAAAAATTCTGGTTCTTCTGACACATAAGTACTTTGTAGTTTCACGATGACATCTTTGAAACTGTTTTCCTAGTTAGTGATCTCACTGCTTTTAACCGTACCCCAAAGGCTTAGAGCTTAAGGAGAGGAAGCAATAAAAAGACACACTTTGATTTTGATTATGAAGGCATTACATTTTCTTTCTCTGCTTTCCATTTCTATGTACACCATCCCACCTTGTTTTGTGTGGAAACAGTCATTGCAAGTTGTTGGTACAAAACATTTGAGTAGAAATTATCTAAAAAAGAATATAACAGTGCAGGAAAGGCTGCATTAGTTTTGATGTAGGTGTCCATAATTACCTCTCATATTTGTGTGTTTGCGTGTGTGTGTGTGTGTGTGTGTGTGTGTGTGTGTGTGTGTGTGTGTGTGTGTGTGTGTGTGTGTGTGTGTGTGTGTGTGTGTGTGTGCATGCTCGTGCATATCTGAACATGTATGTGTTTAGCTATGTACAAGCATGTTAGCATTTGGATGTGTTTGCAGCTGCTTATAGCAGGGTTGAGAAGTAGACCAATAGAAAAACATGGCAAAGTCAAAGTAAAACTATTTCAAGGCTTTGAAAATTCCTCATTAAAAAAATAAATACTAGAAACAAGAATCGATGGGTACTTTTTAAAAATACACTTTGATATAGCTTTGAGCAAAAGAGCATACATGTAAATTTGCTTTCTGAAAATCCCAAGACAGACCTTAAATAATATTTCCTGACTTTATAATAATAACTTTACATTTCTCATTGTTAATGAGCCCAGGATAATCATACGCAAAATCCAGTTTGATTCAGCAGTTTCTCGTTAAAAAGCAATGCACTTTCTAAATTTAAACCACTGCTTTCATGCTGTTCTGCTTCATAGCTGTTCCACAATAAAAAATGAAAATAGAATGGATTATAACACACCAGTCAATGATAAAAAGTGAAATGTAAATAGAATTCAAGTAAATCATTCTTATGTGTGAGCCATACCTCACAATCATCCAGATTTTTGCAGAATGTCCAGATTTTTGCCTAATATTTTTATTTTTTTTGTTTCTCATAAATTTGTGGTTTTCTGGCAAATCATTGAGGACTGAAATCAGAAAATAATGACAGACGCTTGAGTTTAAAACTTCATATTCTTCAGAAAATTCATGCTAATGCAAAACTTGTTATTCTATCTACTTTCTAAGTTTGTAAGAGCAATATTTAAAAAATACCCTTATTTATGGGCCTTTGTCCCCTCCCCCAATTATTTGTGGCTTTTTCCAGATTTCTTGCTCATAGAGGTTGAGAGGTATGATGTGAGCACATCAAGTAGAGTAACTCGACCCTTGTTGCTATTAAGCTGCAAGCAGTTGCATGGGTGGGAGTGGGTTACATTGCACCTGACCTGAATCTCCCTTTGGCTACGTTCACACTGCCTTGGTGAGAGAAAATAAGCATGTGTATTATTTATTCATTTGCTTGTTCATTTTACTACCTGAGCACCTACCATAAAATATGCTGACATCCAGCAGTACAGAAACGCAAGAACATTTGATTACAGTTCTGTGCTCAGATAGGAAGGATTGTAATACTAAAACATGTTTTGTACGTATGCTGCATGTAGGTTGCATGTTATCTATTGTAAATGTAACTACTAGAACTTTATACAAAATGTCGATGGCTGAGCTTTCATGACTAATAAGTTGTATGTGGAGTTGGTGTATTTAGTTAGGGGGCGCTGGGGAGGTGACGCCCCGCACTTTGCAGAATTCTAAATTTTGTTGTGCTTGTTACAGTTGGTAGCTAGCCCACTAGTTATTTTCCCCCGAAAAATTTTCACTGAAACAGTTTGCTTAATTGAGCTTTTGCTGAATTGGGTACGATGAATAGTGATTCGCTCAGTTAAGTGTTCGATAAAGTGTTATAGGCCCAAGAGTGGGGTATCACATCAACAATGAAGATTATCTACAGCCATTGTTCACACATCCAGGTGGCAAGCCCTGCTGTGGAGATCTCTTTTCTAGCAGCTTTACTAAGGAAATGAGTAACAGCCCAGCTACAGCACCAGCGAACAAGGTTTGTTTTACTAAGGAAATGAGTAACAGCCCAGCTACAGCACCAGCGAACAAGGTTTGTTTTACTAAGGAAATGAGTAACAGCCCAGCTACAGCACCAGCGAACAAGGTTTGTTTTACTAAGGAAATGAGTAACAGCCCAGCTACAGCACCAGCGAACAAGGTTTGTTTTACTAAGGAAATGAGTAACAGCCCAGCTAACAAGGTTTGTTTTGCAAGGATAGCTGTCTCATCTTGGGACAAAGTGTTACTGCTGTGGGAATGATCCTACATCAAGGCATGGTGTAAAGTGCAGGATGAGAAATTGTCAAGCAATTATGGGATGAAGATGCACTGACATGAGCAAGCTAAAAAACATGATGTAAGCACTTGTACAAATATACACAGAAATGGATAAGGCTAAATAAGTCACCTAATCTCAATCAGGTCTTGGATGACAACCTCTCAACCCCATCTTTATCTGATTATATGGTCAGGGAGTCATGTATCAGTTTGAGTATCTATAGGTATAATGGACTTTCCTAGCTGAGTGTTCAGTAGTTCAAAGCCCACCAGTGATGCTGAAAAAAATGACAAAACCTAAGATACGTTTTGTCTGATACAGTCATAATTTATGTGTAATATAACAGACCATGTGCAGAGTTTGAGTTTTCCAGCTAACCCAGTTTTCCTACATCATAAAGATATGCAAAAGGTAGATTGGCAACTCTAAATTATGTACAGGTGTATAATGCAGAACAAAGGTCTGTTAATATACTTTAATTCCCTTCTTGCCTGATAAGCATTGTGAATAGAGGTGACTGTTCATAGGGTCACTATTAGGAGTCAGAGGTAACTCAGCACCACTGAATGGATGAATGACCCCCTGCTCCTCTGTAGAATTCAAGAACTGTACATCTAATGTATGGTTTATTAATGAGAGTTGCTATGGGTCACATGAGTACCTAGTTGTAAGTATATCAGAAGTTAAAACCCGTCCAACTAAACACTAGGAAACACAAGGCAATGACCAGGAAACCAGAATTTATTCCACAACAATACAATTAAGCACTTTTGTCAAAAATACTTCATCAGAAATCTTAAACACAGCATGTGACCTCTTAAATACTTTCTGCAAAATCACATGATTGCAAAACAATTAAAAAACACATTTTTGAAGTAAAATAGTAATAAATGTGTAAAAGATAAAAAATAAAAAATGTAAATGTATATATACAACCTGTAAACTAAATAAACTTGCAACATAAATCACTTAACATAAGCTCTCATTTTCAGCAATCTGCTGATATTGATAACCTCATGTAGGCCAGGTGGTGCCATGGCATTGAGAAAAAGTTACCACCATAATTCCCTTTCTACTAACATAATAGACCAAGGGCCACCCCTAGGATGCAGCTCCACCTGCTCCAGAACACAAAACACAAAACTATGATTTTCATTGGCAACAATATGTCTACAGAGCCCATTAGTAGATTTCAACCTCCTTCTGTCATAACAATGCTTGTAAATCCATTGTCTAAGTTTGCGTTCTGTTTTGCCCACATAATAACCATGACATGTTTTACACAGGGCAATATAAAAAACTCCCTTAGATTGACAATTAAATTTGCCTCTGATCCTGATGTTCCTATAGTTGACCAAGATCTCATCACCTTCACAAATCATATAACATGAAGAACATGCCCCACATATAGTAATTTTTCCAAATTTCCTATAAGGGTCATCAGCCATACCATCAAAGAGTTTCTTAAATGATCTACCTATTTATACACAAATTTAGGGTAGGAGCCAAGTTTATCCAGAATCTGCGCATGCCCAGCCAACAACTGCCAATTTTTAAGTATGATGGAGGCTATTTGGTCACTATCAACATTAAATGTAGTAACAAAATGGGAACAACACCTGTCCATCATGTTAACAGCTTGCCTATCAGTTGAACTAGATACAGGTTCAAAAGAACATGTTACTGAAATCCCAGAATCAACCAAAATCAGTGTTTTTTGTTGAGGTGGTTGCAATAACGGGACATACATCCCTGATTCCCAACTACCTCATTCATAATACAATTAACCAAATTCTCCAAATAGCCTTATCTTAAAAACATAGTTCTCAAGATGTTACACTCTTCAAGGAATTCATCCAAATTGGAAGCCATCCTGACCGCCCTGACCATCTGTCCCTTAACAGCAGCTTGTTTTTGGTGGTAAGAGTGGTTACTACTAAAATGTAGTAAACTACTGGAATGCAGTGGCTTTCCATATATCCTTGAGGAAATAGAATGTGTAAACTTCAAAAAAGTGGTGGAACCATTGATAAAATACGTAAACTCATCGATAAACACCACTGGCCCAACCCATGCCAAAAACTAATCATCAAGGTATCTAGTATATAAATGTAAATGCTGGAAAAAGGGCAATCAAAGAGGAATTGTTGCTCCCCTGCGGCCATACAGATGTTAGGAAATAAAGGGCCACAGGGGGAACCTAGGGCAACACCAGACAGAAACCTGTTTGAAAAACTGACCATGAAAATATATAAAATTAGTCTCCAGCTCCATAAGCGTAGTTAATGTACCATAAGCACTACTTACTCTTATACTCTCTACAATTACCTTGTCCCCTATTGGTCCATTTTAATTCAGTTCCCTATATTACTCTAGCATGTCAAAAGGTCAGTCAGTGGTTTCCTCTCCAGTCCAGCTGGTGAATCTGGGAATTTTGAGGCAATGTTACAACTGTCTCATGTACACGGACAACCCTCTCCTCCTCCAAACAGGTTCAAATATATGTGAGAGATGCAACCATATAGCCAAACTAGAGGCTGAGCTCTCTCATCTCAAAACTGGTGTAACCAGTCAGGAGGAGAAGGTAACCTCACACAACACAATTCCAGTATCACATAGTCCCACCACAACAGTGAACCAAACACATAAAAACACAAAAACATACTCGGAGGTTCTAAATAAAAATCTACCTAAGCAACAGAGACCTCCAAAGCAGACATCCAAGCAAACACTACCCCAAAACAAAACATGTACAACACATAGCACACAAAGTCAGTGTGCCAAGCAGTCACAGCCCTTAAGGCTGAATAACACACCTGATACCCTTGTAATAGGTGACTCTATTGTCAGACACACTGACGTCCCGCTCACCAGGCTGAATAAAGAGCAGGTCACAGTGAGCTGCCTGTCGGGCGCTAGGATCCGCCACATAACGCAAGCACTCAGGTCACTCTAAAGCAAATACAAATATGACTCAGTCATTGTACATGGTGGCGTGAATGACCTGAGACGTACCTCCCTCGACTACATGAAAAGAGACATAGAGGAGCTCTCTGATCATGTAGCCCAGGCCGGTATGACCCTGACCTTGAGCAGCATCTTACCCTCACCTAGAATAATGCCACAGTATAAAGACAAAATGATCGATTTTAACAATTAGCTAAAATGTTGGTGTCATTCAAAGGGGATCCAGTGTCTGTCAGCCTGGGATGACATGCTCAACAAGCCACGTTGCTTCGCTAGGGACGGCTTGCACCTGTCACCCCTGGGCTTTCGGATATTGGCAAAGGCTCTTGCCACCCCCATAGTGCCTTTTTTAGGCAAGGCTCAAAAGTCAAACCCACCTCTATAGACAGCACAAGGAACAAGAAACTAAGGGTAATGCTGCTAAACGCCAGAAGTCTTAACCTCAAGATGCATGCACTCGAAGCTCTCCTCAGTATGGAGAACATCGATATCTGTGCAGTGACAGAAACCTGGTTCAAGGCTCCAGAGAGCACCCCAGCACTACCAGGTTATACCTCATATCATGCTTTTCGGCCCCAAAACCCGGACCAAACCACAAAAGGAGGGGGAGTTTCCATATTTATCAAGGATATCCATACATCCAGGTTAGTGGCAGTGTACGAAGTATCGGAGACCATCCATGTGCAACTGAGAGTGGGCAAGACTGCTTTTCAGTTTATAGCATCCTACAGACCACCCTCTCAAAGTCAGGAATCCCACTCGGCTTTCCTGAAAACATTGGAGAACACTAAGATCTCTCCGAACACCATTATATTGGGCGACTTCAACTACCCAAACATAGACTGGGAGTATTACTCAAGCCCCAGCACCTTAGCCCAAAGGTTCCTGGAATTTATAAACTCAAATGCTATGGAACAACTAGTCACCACTCCCACAAGAGGGGAAAACATACTAGACCTGATCATTACCAACATGGGGACTCTATGCTCCATACCAGAAGTATATCCCTCATTGGTAAGATCAGACCATAAATTAATTTCACTGGATATCCACATCCTGACCCCACCCCCAGCCCAGAAAACCACATTAAAAAACTTCTCAAAAGCGAACTTCGCACTTCTCAAAACTGAAGTGGAATCCTTCAAGGCCCCAGGGCCAGTGGAAACTATGGCCCAAACTGCAGAATCCTATATAAACGCATTCTATGGACATCTCCAGAAATGCATGGATCATGCTATCCCAAACAAAATCAAGACCCAATCATCCAAAGGCAGGCGTCCAGTCTGGTGGACCCCAGCCATAAATAAACTGTACAACAGAAGGAGGAAGCTACTACATGATAGAGCAAAATCCCTAAAAGGGAAGGCATCTCTGATCAGTACTAGCAAAAAATTACGATCCCTCATAAAATCCTCCAAGGCCAGCTTCGAGAGAAAAATTGCACAGGACACTAAAGACAGTCATAAGGCTTTTTTCAGTTATGTTAGAAACCTGGGATGCAACTCCCAGACTTGTTCTGAGTTGATTCTAAACGACAAAAAATACACTGAACCCACAGACATTGCCAATATCCTGGCAGACAGGTTCAGTGCAAACTTCTCCACCCCCCCCCCAAAAGAGCAAGTATCTATCCCGGCAGAGTGCAGCCTCCCAAACATCTCTGATACTCAGGTGAAGGCCGCCCTCTCCAAAGCAAAAAACACTGCTTCCATGGGACCAGATGGTGTCCCGGGTTGCGTCCTACATGAACTCCAAGAAGAACTAATCCCTCAAGTAAAACTGCTGTACAATCTCAGCCTCACTGCAGGATATGTGCCCAAAGAATGGCGTACAGCAACAGTGGTCCCACTCCACAAAGGTGGCACCTCTGTGGACCCTGGAAACTATCGCCCCATAAGCCTGACTAGCCTAGTATGCAAGGCTATGGACAGGATCATCATGGAACTCATAAACAAAGACATTGGGGACCTACAGACACTAGATCCTACCCAATTTGGCTTTGTCAAGGGCAGATCCTGCCTTTTGAACCTGGTCGACTTCTTCAAAACAGTCACCAAGGCCATAGATGAAGGGAAGGTAGTCCACACAGCCTATCTGGACCTCGCAAAGGCATTTGACACAATACCCCACTCGGGCATCATAGATAAGCTATCCAGCCTAAATATAAACCCCTATGTCACAAGATGGGTTGCAAACTGGCTCAAAGACAGAACCCACAGAGTCAGAGTTGCTGGAGCCATGTCAGACTCAAAACCGGTCACAAGTGGCGTCCCACAAGGTTCTGTCCTGGGACCTCTCTTGTTTGGTATTTACTTTTCTGAGGTACAGGCCAACGTGGGAGGACTATGGCTCACCAAGTTCGCAGATGATTGCAAACTGGGCGCCATAATCGACTCTCCAGCTGACACAAACATCCTTCAAAAAGGTCTCGTAGAGATGGATAACTGGTGCCAGAGCCATGGTCTAAAGCTAAATGCCAAAAAGTGTATAGTCATACCCTTTGGCAAAAACAATGTGCCCACAAATTACCACATAGGTGGTAACCCATTAAGTACAGAGAAAGTAATTAGGGATCTGGGGACCCAAGTTGATAGCAATCTCTCCTTTGACAACCACATTGCCAAAGACCTTCTACATAGCCCACCTCATCATGAAAGGATTCACATCTAGATCAAGAGAGGTAATCGTGCCCCTTTATTCATCCCTCATCAGGCCCATCATAGAATACAATGCCCCCTTTGGGATGTACCTTACCCGACACCTGCAGCAATTAGAAAGACCCCAAAAGTACCTCACCAGGAGGATCAAGGGACTCAAACAGATGCCATATGCTGCTCGGTTACAAAAACTCCAGCTCTACTCAGTTGCATACCCCCTACTTTGAGGCGATCTATGCCTGACATATAAAGCTATGTCCAACCCAGAATTAATGGACATGCTCCACCTCAGTAAATCTAAATCCCTTAGAGCCACACGCTCTAGGGACTTGAACCTCAGCACAGAAATAAATAGAACATGCTGGAGGGACAGATTCATAACCCAGAGGCTCCCTTTGCTCTGGAATAGAATTCCAATTCATGTTAGGCAGAGCACCTCACTGACTCTCTTCAAGAAGAGTCTTGATGAGTGGATGGGGGAATCGCAGGTTTGTCCCGGGGATTACTTCTGTGTCACTATTAGACAGAGGCACAGTAAACTACACTTTAAAAAGGGCACAGTATACTCAAATCAAGGGGTGGCGTAAGCCAAACACAATCGGGCTAGGCTTATAAATGCCCCAGGGCAGATAGCCTAGTATGAACCTATGAACCTATGTATTAGTCAAGATCTGATCAAGCTTAAAATGAGCTACATTGCTAGAAATGCCGGGCTTTAGTAAAGAATTTTTTTTGATTTATTAATGAAGTCTAACTACTTTACTTGTATGGGTTAGTGGTGATACAGTGTGGGAACCTCTGAGTAACATATGAAGTCCTCTCCAAAGTACTCCTGCTTGGTTAATGGTATTATTTTACAAATTCTTTAGTAGACTGCTTTAGATATATTTTCATCAACAAAAAGACACAAGCCGATGAAAGAACACAAAACTGAAAACTGGTTGCCGGAAGGAAGGCACCAAACACAAGACGTAAGAACAAGCAGTTTAATCCAAATGAAGCACTTTTCATCACAGTAAATACTGTGACTTCTTCAGACAAAAACAACATTGAGAGCATGCCCTGGCTACTTACTATAGCCTAGTACCTACTTATGAATCTATGAAAATAGTGATGTGATAAGGGCAGTCATTTATATAAAAGTATTGATGGTAGAGAGAGGATAGCTTGCACATAGATTATTAGGAGGTTGTTGCTTTGGAGGGCATACATAATAGGGCTACATTTTATTAGGGTAATGGGGTAATGAGGCTTCCCACATTGGTGAGCAAAGGGGTGGTGCAAGTGCTACCAAAGATAAAAGGAGGTGAGGATGGTCCATTAAACTTTAAGCCTTTATCATGGAGAAATGCAAATGTGAAGGTGTTTGCTACAATGCTGAAGGCAGGATTTGAATAAATATTGGAGGTGGTATATGAAGGGAGGCAAATAGGTTATGTCAAAGATAAAACATCAGCAGATCACTGGAAGTTGTTAACTATATGAATTAGGTATAGATGGAGTGGTACAGTAATATTTGACATTAAAAAAACAATACAGAGAATCATCATCCATGGACTGGATATTAAGGAAGAGACATCTAGTTGAGAAGTTTACTAGAGGGGAACTGTATTGTAGTCCTAGTTTGAGAGTAACAGTGAATGGGGACAGGCTAATGAGATGATGTTGGGAAGGGGCATTAGGCACTGGTTACCACTATTGTCATAAATGCTGAAAATGGGGATGCTGACATGAGCACTGAAGAGGAAGTTACTTGGCGTAAAGGATATAATGAAAATTAAATTTCTAAAGTGTTTTCAGGTGATAATGTCTGTGTGACTCTTCTGTGGAGAACTTTGTCATGAATTTTGAAAGAACTGCTATGGCACTGAAGTTGAATTGTGTGGTATCCCATCAAAAATCACTTACAGTGAATTATCAGGGAGAATAACTAAGGCTGAAGAGATGTCCATGCTCAGAGATGGCTATTAAAACAGGGAAAGTCTGAAGGATGAGTGTGAAGAATCCATTAAACACATGGACAAAAGTATGTAATCTGGTGAATAGGATCATGCAGGTACTGAAGATTATGTTGGTGAAACGATTATTATATTTAGTCAGCCATTATTCTTGATACCACAGACAGAGGTGGTGGGAGAAGTTCAAAAAACAAGAGACAGAGTTGTTTGCAGCAGAGGAAGACTTTAATAAAGTGGAACAAGGTTTGAGTTGAGATACATTCATCCCAAAATATAAGGAAAATGAAGGAGAGAGGAACAAGCAAATGAGTGTGTAAAAGGGTATGTGTGGAACATGGACAAACAGAATAAAAAGATACTATGAATATGGGGGTATGCAAGGACTCAAAGGAAAAGTTAGCTGTGGTTGGATGTTACTGGAGGGATATCAGAACAATAAGGCTGGGACACATAGGGACATGGGTATGATATGATGGGGCTGGATGAATGGTTTTAAGATTTTAGGATATGGGCTAGTCTTGGTGATTGAGATATTATTACATTTAAAATTTGTGGAATGTGAGAACAGAATCTCGGATTAGGGAGGGAAGAATAAGAAAATCACATAAGAAATAGAGACATGGCAGGAGAAGGAAAGGCATGGAAAGATATATTAGAGACTGGGAAAGTATCAGAATGAAAAGGCATTACAAAGGCTGAAAAATACTTGACTTCACTGATTAATTTATTGATTCATTAACTGATTATGAGCAGCTAGGTGGGATAGACTACCACGCTATCCTGTTAACAGCTACGACCAAATTACAAATTAACAAAAAGGTATAAACCTTAATGGAAGTGGGTTCATGTTGCTACATAGAAGGCAGTTTTGATGAACACAAATAAACCAAAACCAGTTCGCCGAAACTGCCTTCAGCAAATACTGAAACATTTCTAATTTTTTTTGCAGGGGCAAGCCACACTGCACCCCCCATATGAGTGGGACACCCCCCACACATACCCCAGAATTATATATACCAACTCTGAGGTCATACAACAGCGGAGAAAAAGGCAGTCTCCAGTTTCATTGAAGGAGGTTTCAGATAAGTGGCTTCAGTTTCTTTGCATTCACTGAAATCGCCTTTGATAGACTGACATGCTCCCAAAGGAAGTACATCAATACAGTAAAAATAAATAATAATTTCTTAAAGCAATAATATAAAATGTAAGAGCATACCGTGCACTACCAAAAAGAGAGGGAGAATAGGAAGCAGAAGTAAAAGGTGACATGGGAAAAATAGAAGCTACCATCAGCCAGCAAAGACAACAATAAATCATATTAAGAATGCATTTATACTGAGTTGATGGAAACAGCCTCTGGGCCAGAATAGCAAGAGTATGTTAATTAAGGTAAGTATTAAGTTAAAGCATATGAATTAAATTCAGTGGGAATAGTAGATGAGTCATATTGTTGCTCAACATTAGGATCAGATAAGTTGTTTGACCAGATATTTTCAAGGAAGTAAAGGCTAAAAAATATGGAGGGTTTATGAATGCTTACAGAAAGTGAGTTCCAAGATTTGACTCTTGTGATATGGAAAGATTCAGAACCACTATGGTGAAAATGTTGAGGAATATCTAAGCAGAAAGAGTCATGCATACGTGAACATAATAACCTGGGAGAACAGTGAATGCAAGCAATTGCTTTACACAGGGATAGTGGCTAAGGTAAATAATTTGCATAAAAATATTTACCTGCTCATGTCGTCAAAAGTACACAAAGATAAATAGGGTAGAAACTAGGTTTACATAGAGAATAACACTGTTGTTCCATTATGGCTGGGTTGCTCATGAATCTCGATATTTTGTAGTTCGAGGGTCAGAAGCATTGCTTCCAGAGCTGGAGACTAAGGGAAGGAAATACTCAGTAATGGGAATTACAGCCCTTTCTGGGTCGCACACAGTTGCTCAGTTCAGTGTTGGATGTGCTATAGTTGCTCAAGCTTGGCAGCTCAAGTTTCAGTTGAATCATGTTTCCTTTGATCACAAAACCCTAAACTGACATGTTTTTGTGTAACAGATGGTTGGTCACAGTATTCTTTCAGCAGAAAAAAGTGTTTTATAGAATCCATAAACAACTGTAAGATATTTTTGTATGTGATTTTAACATAATTCTTCACAAAACCAGTTGATGTTACAGTTAGTTTTTCACTTGCAATTTATATATATTCACACTATTCTTCCTGCTTTTAGAACGGTTAGGTGTTCTTCATTCTAGACCATTTAGTTCCTCTATGATGACAGTTTTAGCATGTTTGTAAGAGAAAGTGTACTTTATTTTAATATTAGATCTGTGGGATAGTTTCCAGTGTTTATACAATTTAGTTATTTAAGTTTTTCCCACTGCAGATGAAGCACTGGAATTTCTTAGCTAGTTATTAATTATGTAATTTAAATTTGTGAATTTTATTAAAACTGATATCTCAAATAAAAGATGTAGTAAAAACATTCATATATGTAAAACAATATTCCCACTCAGCCAGAATTAATCTTGACCAATTCAGCATTGTTAATAGTCTTATAAAAACTCAGTGGGCTATCATTTGAAATAACACCAGATTTATTTACAGAGCAAATCCACATGATGTTTACAGAAATCAGTATATTGTCACTGAAGGTTAGGAGACATTATGTCATATGCAGCAGAACATGTGGTGGAAATGATATGGTGACAGTCAAAGGATATTACTGGCCTGTTGAAGTTCACATGTCATGTATTTGACATCCTCATTGTGTACAAAACTAGTAAATTAACATTTTAATGAATGTGAATGTTCAGTTTTGCTCCAATCAATGTAAAACAGTTTCAAGTTTCCCAAGACAATCTTGTTAGGACTATCTATCATCTTAAGAAGATGAACTAGCTTTGTAACGTCACTAATAAAACTATCCAGTAGGAAATATGCCAATACATGTAGTATTAATCCTATTGATTTCTAATTGTTGTGAAATGAAAAGAAGCACTGGCAAAAATGCGACCCTCCATCTGTACCTGAACCAATAGTTCTGCAGAGAAAAGTAGCAAAAGCCATGTAAGTTTATTGAGCAAACCCATGTCCCTGCAGCAGATTCCTTTGATCACAAGCACAGGCATTCTTCACTTGACATTGTTTCAAATCATCAGCAATAATTTAGGTTAATAATATTTGTCATAAGTATATCTAACTGAATCTTTTCTAGTGGGTGTCAGCACCAAACACTACCAGCACACAAGCTGCATTCTGTACTATTTCTGGTGAATTAGAGAAGTATTTTTATATATTTACTTTAATGCTAAGTATGACCTCATCTACAGCCTTCCTCTTGTAATAACAAAGGAGGTAAGACATGAAGCCAGAATGAACAAATATCTACTGCACCCAGCAATCTCATCATCTATAGTAGTAACAATAAGGCTATGTACTTTATGTTGCATGTAAAGGCATATTGTTAACTAGATATGACAAATCCAATGCCTTTCCTTGAATGTGTGTGTGTGTGTGTGTGTGTGTGTGTGTGTGTGTGTGTGTGTGTGTGTGTGTGTGTGTGTGTGTGTATGTGTGTGATACTGTAGTATTACAATCTATCTCACTATAATTTCTTTGCAATTGTATTTATTTTCCATCTTATACATAAAGAATAATAAGTCAAACTATATAGTCCATGGTTACCCAACATACACTGTTTCCAAAATATGCATACTCATAATTCATTTTACTCATATCCTCCCTCTTCCCCATGGCAAAACAGAAAGAATAACCCTGACATTCTGAATATTCATACTTAAAATGATTTACATTGATTAAAGTAATTGAAACCTTTTAACTATTCTGCCAGGGGTACTCGACCATTGATCTGTCCCCCGTTATTCCAACATTCAAGCAGAATTATATTGGTCGCTAGGCTTGTTAATAATATCAGTTTTAACACTTAGAAAGGTTTGGTCCTTTGTCTAACAGCCATAAATCATATATAAGATATATCATAATATCAGCCATTGGAGATACTAGCCTAAATATTTTGGCCCACTGTGGTGAAATATGAGGGCAGTCCCTCCACATATGTTTCCCAAAACCAATTTCACTACAGTTGATGCTAACATAATTTATTGTAATAATACCAGCTTAAATAGTGGGAGGTCAAGTAGACTGTCAGTAACATTTTTTGTTAGATAACTCTGTTCCTAGGTAATTTTATTAAACCACGATATTGTTTCCAAGGAGTTAAACATTTTGAAAAATATATAGTTTAATTTAACTCCTTGTTCTATTTACTCATAATTTCTTTCAAATTCTAAGACTCAGAATACTGAGTATTTTATATAACAAAGAAACCATGTTTGTATTGCTTTTAGACACATTATAAAAAAGATTTCAAACAGAAAAAGTACTAAATTTCTTAATTATTCAATTCACCATAAGAAAGCATAAAGGTATACAATTTATTTCACCCTCTCTTACTTATATTTAAAAATACTAGATCAAAAGAAAAATACGTGTGCATCTTTCTATTACTTTCAGTTTTCCGTTTAAATACAGTAGGCAGACATACAGAAAGAGGTAAATCTACCCACTGGTACTGAAGATTGAGGATGATCTTCCTATATTTAATGCTGAGATTCTTCAATATCTTCATATAATAGTCCAGTGTATATATTGAATTAATTACCTCTCACCATGAAGAAAATCTTAACTTCCAAATGGAGTTTACAAAAGATGAAAAAGCCTGATCCAGCAATTTATTCCATCTATAATAATTTATCCACATTTGACTAATACACATCAATTCTGGATATTTAATATTATAATCATTTTCCATGGAATTCTGGGATGGTCACCTCTCCAATAATGTTTTGGCCAAAGCACTCCAACCTTACTATACCATGAAAGATCAGGTGGCAACAACCTATTTTGGGTACCAAAATCCCAGATAGGATAAGATTTCAATTTAAAGTCTATCCATCCAGCAAAAGAGAGATTTATATAAAACCATGAACATATTGTCCTTTCCATTTGATTATAAGCTTCCATTAAGTGATCTGGAAAATGTAATCCTGCTGAACAGTAACTATCCATCACAAGAATTTAATGCTACTGACCACTGTAAAGTCTCAAGCAATTCTTACCTGTTTATAAACAAATATGATTTTAGATTTAGATTATTATGTTAAAACCTGTAATTTGCTGAATGTCTTTCAACTAAATGAATACATATACAACTCTTTGTGCCATATTTCCTGTAAATAAATCAAATTGGGTAAGTCAAGATTTTGGAATCCTTTAGAATAACATTATTATTTAGACTAAGCACCAAAAAGAATAGAGTGGGGATAGAAGGCTGCTATGTCTTATCCTGGATGTTTGCTAATTTATAACTGTGTCATGTCCATTTACAGTTAAATAATATTTAGCATGAAAAAATAAAGTCAAAAATCAATGTTCTTACATTGTTAGGTAACCTCATATATTCTAATATTTAAAAGAGATAAATCTTATTAATAACGTCAAATGCCACTTGTGCCTTCAGTAAACATAATGCCATATCTCTTTTTAGTGCATTCTTATTTTTCTTAAAAATTAAGATACGCACTTGTAGCATTTGAATTAGAGTCAATAATGACCTACCTACCCCAAAACCAAATTTAAAATGAGAAATTATTTCTGTAATGTTCTTCACAATCAACTGATTCAATACTTTTGCAATAATTTTATAATCAACATTCAGCAGTAAAATGGGTGTTTTATTTGCTACCTCAATTTGGTAGTTTACCAAATTTATGAATGTTAATTATTCTAGCCAGTGAAAATTACCTTCCCACTAAACCTGTAGAGTTTACTAAGAAAATAATTCATCTATAAATATGTGGTACTAGAAGATCAACAAATGTTTTATAAAATTCAGCAGGAAGTGATTTTTTTTTTGTCTTCAATAGGTAATATAGCTTGTTTAATACATTCCACTGATGGATCTTCATAAGTCCAGTCTTTTAACCTAACTATATCTTTATGAACAAATTTTTTTATAACATGAATGTTTATATTCTGATTAGAATTATAAATTATATCATAATCTCATTATAAATAAAAGACTTCACTTCCAAAGAAATAAATCGATTTTGTTTGAACAGAATGTTTTATGACTACCGTATTTCTTTGTAAATAAGACCTAACCAGAGAATAAGGCCTAGCATGGTTTTCCATGATATAAGCCCTACCCCCAAAAATAAGCCCCAGTTAAGATCGTCAGCAACACACGATGGACATGTTGGATTATAAAATAATATTACTGATGCCTGTTAACTGAGGTAATCATACTCTGCTCGCCATTTTCAGACCATTCGGACACCCAACTTCTTCTCTTTGCATAAAGTCGTAAGATTCTTTCCCTGGGAGTCCTCCATGATTTTTACTGTAACCCTAATCATCACTCACACGACGGTTGGGATCCTTGGCCCATAAACACTGACAGCATTTGTAAAACATGCGCACTTGATAACGAACGGCTGTGGTTGTGTCTTCTTAACCATCACCATTTTGTTTTGCCACTCTGGTCTCATAAGTCTTCAATTAACCCCCCCCCCAGACAAGATGAGTCCAAAAAGAAAGAGCTATTCTGTCGAGTACAAGAAAGGAATCATGGAGGACTCCCGGGGAAAGAATTTGATGACTTTCTGCAAAGAGAAGAAGTTAGATCTCCAAATGGTCAGAAAATGGCGTGCAGCATATGATTTTTATTTTTATTTATTTTATTTTACATTTGTTGACCAGGATAGTCCGACTGGATGCATGTCCATTTTCAGCGGAGGCCCGGGGAGAAAAGCTCCAAGGGTAAGCAGATACAGCATTACATATTGCAAACAGACTATTTACAGAGATTATATAAGTAAGCAAGTTAAACAAGTTCCACAGGTTACAGTTAATCCTGAGCACAAGTCAGGATTAAATTAAATTACACAGTAAACTGGTTAACAGATTTTTACACATTCTCGAGAGAGTTAGCCAGGCTTGATACATTGACATAGCCAGTTAAGTGACAAATGTTGTTTGAGTCTAGTTTTAAATTGACCTAAGGTGGAAAGTAAGGTAATATCAGCTGGAAGAGAGTTCCAGGATCTACTTACAGAGTTTGCAAAGAGAGAATCACCGGCTGTGTTATTAAGTTTGCTAGTCTGAATTAGTAGTTTGTTAGAGGATCGAAGCGGTCTAGGATTGTTATTGGGGGTGATAATATTTTTAAGTGCAGGAGTATTGTCTGGATTATAGAGGATTTTATAGGCCATAATCAGTTGGTTATACTGGATTAGGCTGGGTAGTTCAAGCCAACCAAGCTGATTTAGATTGATGCAATGATGTGTCCTAAAAGGCAGCCCAGTGGCAAACCTGGCAATGTGGTTGTAGCAAATTGAGAGTTTGTTAAGGACAGTCTTGTTCAAATTCGAGAGTAGAGGGGATGCATACAGAAGGGTTGAAAGAAGGTGAGAGCGAGCTATGGCAATTTTAGCTGGAGGGGTTAGGAAGGCTTTTATTCTGTAAGTGACCCTAGTTTTTTATTGATGGTTTTGATAGTTTGGTTAACATGTAGGTCAAATTTTTGATTATTGTCTATGATGACACCTAATAGTTTTGTAGATGGGTCAGGGGAGATTATTGTGCCATCATTTGATTTTATGGTAAAGGTGAAAGCGGTAGACCTACGTGTTGGTGAAAATAACAGCATTTTAGTTTTTTGGGATTTAGGATCAGACGATGTTCAGAAAGCCAGTTTTCTATTGTATTAAAGGTGGTCTGGGTAGCTGACCATAACTCTACTGGAGATGTGGCTGAGCAAATCAGAGCAGAGTCATCAGCATATTGGATACAGCTGACTTTTGGGATGACAGTATAAAGGTCGTTAATGAAGATGGAGAACAGCAAGGGCCCTAGTATAGAGCCTTGTGGTACTCCGAGGGTGTTAGGTAGAAGGTTAGAGAGTTTGTTCTGCCAGAGGACAGCCTGCTGTCGACCATTCAGGTAGGATTGAAACCATTGGAGGGCTCCAGTATCTAGACAGAATGTTTGCAGGGTGCGGATTAAAAGTTGGTGATCAACCATATCGAATGCCTTGGAAAGATCCAAAAAGAGGGCTGAGGATATATAATTATTGTTGTGATTATGGTTTATGGTGTTAGTAAAGGCTAGGAGGGCTGAAGTAGTGCTGTGATGAGGACGGAAGCCATGCTGAGTGTCTGCCATAAGGCGATTTTGGATTAGGTGGTGCATGAGTTGTCTATGAATACATTTTTCCATAATCTTTGCAAGTGGAGAGAGTATAGCTATTGGCCTATAATTGGAGAATTCAGTAGAGCTGCCTCCTTTGTGAAGTGGGATTACATAGGATATTTTCCAGATGGTGGGAATTTTAGCTTCTACTATGGTTCGATTGATTAGTATTGAGACGGGGTAAACAATAGCATCAGCTGATTTTTGTAGGTACTCGGCAGGGAGTTGATCAGCAGAAAGTGTTAATATAATGATAATGATAACCTCAGTCAACAGGCTGACGAGGGAAATGCTAAGAAGTGCAAGTGTGGATTAGGTCAGTAACCATTATTTCCTGAGCTGGAAGACATCATCTGTGAATGGATTGCTAACAAGAGAGCAAAGGCTTTGGTTGTGTGCAGGGCTGATATTCAAGCATTTGCCCTTGCAATGGCACCACAGTTAGAAATATCCCCAGAAGAATTCAAAGCATCACAACATTGGCTGGATGGCTTCCTTCAGTGATATGAACTGTCTCTAAGAAGATCAACAACACTGTTCAAGCTGGAAGATACTGAAGTTATTAAACGTGCACTTGCGTTCAAGTCCTTTGTTTATGGCATCGACTTTTCTAAATACCAACTCTCCAACATGATTGCCATGGATGAAACTGCAGTGTTTATGGGCCAAGGATCTCAAACAACAATTGATCAGAGGCGGTGACTTGTCAATCTACATTCCCTTCACTGGTTACGAAAGTGCACGTGTTACCTGTGTTTTGACAATTCATCTAGATGGAAAGAAAACCCCACTTCTAATCATTAGTAAGGGCAAGAAAGATAAGATTGAATGTGTTTCAGGCATTTACATTCTTGAAACCGAAAAAGCCTGGTGCACACAAGCAGTTATAAGGAAGTGGGTCGATGTAATGCTGCCACTTTTTTTGCAAGGTGGTGAAAGAAGTCTGCTAGTCTGGGATTCAGCCAGCACTCACCATGCTAAAGACATGAAGAAATTCTTTGCATAGGGAAGAATAGATCAAATAATGATTCCCGCAGGAATGACTGCCTATCTCCAGACTCTTGATATTGCAATAAATAACCCATTCAAGGACCATTTGCGCATGGAACTCAATGACTACATTGAAAATAGAATGGAGAGAAACCAGCATGGAAACTTTGTGAAGCCTAGCCTGCAAGAGGTCGTGACTTGGGTGAAAAATTCATGGGATAAAGTCATTGAGAGCTGTGTTGCCAATGCACTATGAGCAGGCTACTTGGACAAGCAGTGCTCATTTAAGGAGACCTCTATTGCTAGGCATGACAGATTGGGGCCAATGGTTCTACAGGAAATGGAGTCACAAGAAATTTATGCCGGAATTCGGGAGTTGGAGACTTATGACAATGTTCCAGAAGAAGATGACATGACTGTATTTGAATAACTTTTCCATTATTGGGGCAACAGAATGGATTTCTTCTGCTTTCAGTTTTATTCCCCTCCTCCAATACACATGCATTGAGATTTTTCTGCACTTTCTGTTAAGCATAAAATATTGCACTGTGAAAGCCAAGGTGTAGATATTCTGAAGTTGAAATGTTTGTTGCACTGTCTATGCAGAATTCTCACACAACTGTTAACACGTTACTTAGAACTGTTGCCCAATAACAGAAAAGTACCAAATAAATTTAAATTTGTGTACATGAATAAATGTTGATTTCTGTACATTAATAAATGAACAAATGCATATTTCGGCGAGGGAAAGAGTATAAGACACAATCTTATTTTCGGGGAAATACGGTTTATGCAAATACCTGTAGCTATATCTTTGATGTAATTCTAGGGATACAGCCATATACAAAACATTCCCAGATAGAACAAAAAAAAAATACAAAATATTTCTTATTTTACAAAATAATTTGCAAATTCAACATCTAGAAAATAGCTACTAATGAAATATAGTACTAACCAAAAGTACCTGGAAAGATGTCCAAAACATTCTGAAAAAATGATTTTATATTCTTCATTTTAAATGGACATTAAGTAACTGCCTTTGTTTATGCTGCTGCTATGGAGAAATGCCATTTACTGTCAGGTGGATTTGTCTCCATAGTTGCCCTAAATAAGGAAGGGGCATGCTAGGTCCTATGTCATCAAGGGATATTTAATCTCATGGGAATGAAAAGTATGACCAGTTAGGTAAGTGGTTGTCAAGCTCTTTCCTTCCCTCCCTTGTCATCCCTCTCTTTCATGGTGCGGTCTTCCCCCCATTTCTCATTTCCCACTTCCTTTCCTTGGTCACTTATCATGGTTATTATAAGGTTATGGTGGAGTTTGTGGTAGCTAATGGGGCACTGTGGTTAAGTCACTTGGTTTGAGGTCTATATCATATCAGCAAAATGCTTAACTAAGCGAACGCTGTATAATTGACCCAAATATGTCAAAACACCAAAATGTTGAACACATGGAACAGCGATTTTTTTCCCAGGGAAAAAAGTCACTGCTCCATAAAAAAAAACAAAAAAAAAAAACAAAAAAAAAACCAAACGCAAAATAAAATGGGGGGACTTCACCTACGAATAAAAAGGGTTGATTAAACAGCATTTGCTGTTTTAAGCATTCACTGATTTAATAGGAACCCTTGGTTGGGGGCTGGCTAAGCACGCTGTAGTGGGCAGTATGTTACACTACGTAGTAAGGGGCTGTCTTGCAGTCTAGGGCCTCAAGTACTGATTTAACATGTTCATTAATAAATATTTATCATTTTTTATTGTTTGTAATGACCATTGGTTCAGTTATGTAATGGTGGTTATCAAATAAAATAATTGCAGTAGATTTATGTCTGTTTTGTGCCATTATTTGGTGGTCCTGGGAATGAAAGCCTAACAACTGAGTATTCTTATGGCCATTTAATGTACATCACTTATTTTTGTCTGTCCACTATGCCTACTTGGTTAGAATTATCTTAAGACATATTCGATTTTACTTGTTTATGCATATATGTATGTACGTATACATGTATGTTATGTATTTATTTATTTATTTATTTATTTATTTATTTATTTATTTATTTGAGATTCTCCTATGACTTGAACATATTCATATGTGTGTAGTTACAGATATATGGTTCCAAAGTGATGAAATAACTCTCTCTGTTTCTGGATATAGTGCCTATTGCATCCTCAGACCTACTGGAAATTGTGGGTGAGTATCAGTATTTGTCAAGGATATCATTAACTGATAACATATTCCTCAGGACACCATATTTGAACTCCTAAATGTCTAAGTCACCATAAAGAAGACTAATTACCACTTCATAGCTAGTTATAAAACACCCTCTATGTCCCCTTCTGAGTATGATAGCTCTCCTAACACATTAAATGAAATTAATACCCTTCTAGTAGGTGAGCTGACCTGTACTGCCAATGGTCTGTATGGTCAACACTTCCAATCATTTTAAATGCTAACCACCCTGGTAGTTCTAGTCCTCACAAATAACTCTACTTCTTTCACATCTCCATATATTTCGAGCTACCTTGTTAAATCTGACCATATATTAGTGACATTTTCCTTTAAAACTGGAGGTTCTTCCCCTGTAAATACATTTGTGTTTAAGGACTTCTTAAAATCAAAACTTCTTCAGTTTCTTGATGATATAAATAAATTCCACTGTAATAGTCCTCTGATGGAGCCCATTGCTAAAGCTGTTGTTATGTCTCTGACTTCTATTCCCACTTAAATAGTTATATTGATAAGGCAGTCCGTATCTATAATGTGAAACTTGAAAAACATTTCCTGTTGTGGAATACCTGTGAAAAATAAAATGTATAACATAAATAAAATGTATAACAAAGATAAAGGAATTGCTTAATGCTTTTAGCAGGCCTCATTCTATCAACCTTAACAGCAATCTTAAGCAAACTAGTAAAGAGCTTAAGGGAACCATTAGGAAGCTCAAAGCTGAGTATGAACTAAAAAAATTGCCACAAAATTAAAAAAGAACTATAAATCTTTCTTTAATTCTGTCAAGAAGATAAGAATTAATACCCAGCAACATTCAAAGCCAGTTAACAATAATACTGCACGCTCTAACCAAAAGAAAATAGCTGTTATCCTAAATGACAAATTTAGTATAAATTTTACTCCACCTGCAGTTATAATTATTCCACAGATTCCACAATCCCAGCCACCCCCTTTAGCTATTGTGAAACAAGTTCTCTCAGTCCTCTCAAAAGCTAAGAGATACCTCATTCATGCATCCTGATAATATTTTAGGTTGCCTGATTATCAGTGCCAAATATGCCCTATCAAAACTGCTACTTAACCTCTTTAATGTAAGCATCTCCTCTAGTTACACTCCTGAAGCCTGGACAATAGCCATTGTAGCAACATTACACATCGGTGACACAACCACAGACCCTAGAAACTATATACCTATTAATCCCATTAGCCTCATATGTAAAGTTATAGAACATATTATTACAGACCTCATTCATCTGGACATTGAAAATCTCTTAACCCCGGACCCTCACCAATTTAAAAACCTCTTAACCCTGGACATTCACCAGTTTGGCTTTGCAAAGGAAGATCCTGCTTTTTTAACTTCATTACTTACTTTAAAAATTAATCAAAGCAGTGGACAATGGTCGTACACTACATATAGCATATCTGGACCTGGCCAAGGCCTTTTACAGTATTTCCTAGGCAGGCATTATTGACAGGCTTGTAAATCTAAATATAGATCTTTATCCTGCGCAGTGGATAGCTAACTTGCTGTCTGGCAGAACCCATGAGGGTGGAGTTGCAGATATCACTTCTGAAAGCAAAAATGTTACTAACCATGTATCACAGGACCCATTTTTGGGCCATATTCTATTAGTTTCTCAGACCTTTTGTCCAACACTCCTGGCCTATGGTTGTCTAAGTTTGCAGATGAATGCAAATTGGATGTTATTTGATCTTCTGCTGACTCACAACATGGATTAGACCATGTTAACAATTAGTGCAAGGACAATCTCCTCAAGTTAAAGGGTCTACATTATTTCATCAAAATACATATTCATTGAATACGTATTCAACAAAGGCTAAACAGCAAAATTCAGTTTAGCGAAGCACAGAATTTTTCCCATGGTTAGGAACCAGATGCCCACTAGCACTCCAGAATATTCACCACACTAATTCATAGGTTCATAGGTTCATAGGTAGGTATTAAGGTATCGGCCCAAGGGCCTATACAAGCCAAGCCAAAAAGGTACCCTGGCTTTCGCCACCCAAGAAAATTATTTTCCTGTGCCCCTGTCGAGCAGAGCCACAGAGGTGATCCCCGGGGTGAATTTCCTATTTCTCATCCAGTCATCAAGATTTTGTTTGAAGAGTGCAAATGAGGAGCTTTGTTTGATATAGATAGGTAGTTTGTTCCAAAGTATGGGAAGTCTCTGTGACAGGAATTTATCCCTCCAGCATGTTCTGTTTATTGTGGTGACAAGGTTTAGGTACCTAGAGCATGTAGCTCAGAGGGATTGGGATTTCCTTAAGTGGAGCATGTCCAACAGCTCTGGGTTTAACATAGCTTTGTATGTTAGGCAGAGATTGTCTCTGAGTAGGTGACATGCAATGGAGTAAAGCTGGAGTTTTTTGAGTACAAATGAGTAGGGCATCTGTTTGAGGCCAGTAATCCTCTTTGTGAGGTATTTCTGCGGCCTTTTCAGTTGTTGTAGATGTCTTGGGAGGAACATACTAAAAGGGGCATTGTACTCTATAATGGGTCTAATGAGTGATGAGTAGAGGGAAACAATGACTTATTTTTTCCTGGATGAGAAACCTTTTGTGATGAAGTGTGCCACGTAGAGGGATTTCCTGACTACTGTGGCGATGTGATTATCAAAGGAGAGACTACTGTCCACCTGTGTCCTAAGGTCTTTTATAACACTTTCAGTGTTAGGTAGACTACCACCTATGTGGTAGTTCATGGGTACAGAGTTTTTAACAAAAGGAATGACAATGCACTTTTTTGCATTGAGCTTGAGGCCATGGCTTTGACATCAGGCATCTGTCTCAGTGAGGCCCTTTTGTAGGATGTCCACATTGTTAGGAGTTTCAATTATGGCTACTAATTTGCAGTCATCTGCGAACTTCATTAGCCAAAGACCTTCTGTGTTAGCCTGCACTTCAGAAAAGTAGATACCAAACAGGAGAGGACCCAGGACTGAACCCTGTGGTATTCCACTTGTCACTGGTCTGAAGTCGGATTTGGAGTCTGCTACTTTCACAGTGTAGGTTCCGTCAGTGAGACAATAAAATACGACCAGCCACAGATTCCACAGTAGATTTATTGCTTAATACAAAAATATCTCTCTCTCTGACGTCTCGGTTGAAAAAGCCTTCAAGGAGTAAAAGGCTTTTTCAGCAGAGATGTCAGAGAGAGAGAGATATTTTTGTATTAAGCAATAAATCTACTGTGGAATCTGTGGCTGGTCATTTTTTATTCATTTGTTCTGGTTTGTGGTGAAACTAATCTGTCAGTGAGCCAGTTGGCAGCCCATCTTGTGAGATAGGGATTTATACCTAGTTTAGTGAGTTTATCTATAATTCCAGAGTGAGGGATGGTGTTGAAAGCCTTGGCGAGATCTAGATAGGCTGTGTGAAGCACCTTACCCTCGTCTACAGCTTTGGTGACTGCCTCAAAAAAGTCTATCAGGTTTAGGAGACATGATCTGCATTTTACAAACCCGAACTGGTTGGGGTCCAGAGTTTGGAGATTACCAATGTCTTTGTTCATAAGTTCCATGATGATACATTCCATGGCCTTGCAGACCAGGCTCATTAGTGTAATGGGGCAGTAGTTCCCAGGGTGTGTGGAGGCTCCCCCTTTGTGGAGTGGGATAACCGTCACTGTGCGCCATTCAGTGGGCACAAAGCCTGAGGTGAGGCTATGATTGAACATGGTGCTTAGGTGTGGTGCCAGTTCATTCTGTAGTTCATGTAGAACACAGCCTGGGATGTTGTCAGGTGCCATGGATGCTGTGTTCTTGGCTTTGGAGAATGTGTTTTTTACCTGTGCAGCCATGATTACAGGAACTTTGCATTCTTCTGGTATAAAAATGGGCCCTTTAGGGGGTGGAGGGGTAAAGTTAGCACTGCCAGGATGTTGGCAATATCAGTTGGTTTTGTATATTTAGTGCCATTGTGCTGTAACTCAGAGCAGATCTGAGTGTTGCCATTGAGATCCTTGACATAGCTATAGAATGCTTTGTGGTTGTCTTTAGAATCAGTGGCAATTTTGTTTTCATAACTAGCTTTGGTGGATTTTATGAGGGATCTCAGCTTCTTACTGAGGCTGACCAGGGAGTTCTTCCAGTCATGGGATTTTACTCTTTTTTACAACAGTTTCTTTCTCCTGTTGTAGAGTTTGTTTATGGCAGGGGACCACCAAATTGGCTTCCTTTATTTGGAGGATACCATCTTGGTTCTGTTAGGGATAGCATGATCCATGCACTCGTGCAAGTGCTTATAAAGTGCATTTGTGTAGGATTCAGCAGTCGTACCTCTATTGTCCATCTGCATGGGTGTTGTGAAGTTTGCCACTTCTGTCTTAAGAAGCGTGAAGTTGACTTTGGAGAAATTTTTTACAGTGGTTTCCCTAATGGGGGGTGGGGTGGGATGTGGATGTCTAGGGTGATTAGCTTATGGTCTGATCTGACCAACGAGGAATTGACCTCTGGTGTGGAACACTGGTTATCCCTGTTGGTAATGACCAGGTCTAGGATGTTGCTGCTCCTGTTGGGGGTGTGGATAAGTTGATCCAAGGCATTGGAATTTATGAATTCCAGGAAACGTTGAGCAAAAGAGTTGATACATGAGTAGTTTTCCCAGTTAATGGTGGGGTAGTTGAAATTGGCCATTATTAGGATGTTGGGCAGTACCCTAAAATTTTCCAGTGTATCAAGAAATGAGGAGTGGGAATCCTGGGGTATGGTGGGGGATCTGTAGCAGGTTACAATTTGAACTGCGGTCTTGCCCAGAGTTAGTTGCACTTGGATAATCTCAGATGCATTATGCTGAGCAACTAGCCTGGAGGTATGGATATCCTTAATGAATATGGACACGCCTCCACCTTTAGTGTTTCCATCCATGTTAGGTGGCTGAAAGGTGTGTTATGAATTATAGCCTAATGGAGGGGTGCTCTCTGGAGTCTTGAACCAGGTCTCTGTCACTGCACAAATGTCGATGTTCTCCATTTTAAGGAGTGCCTCGAGTGAATGTATTTTGAGGTTTAGACTTCTAGCATTGAGCATTACCCTCATATTTTGCTTGCTTGTAGCTGTTACGGTGGTGAATTTGTCATTTGAACCTTGCCTACAAAAGGCACTATAGGGGTGGCAAGAGCCTTAGCCAGTATCCAGAATCCCAAGCGCAACAGGTGCAGGCCATCTCTGGTAAAGCGTCGTGGTCTGTCGATCATGTCATCCCAGGCAGACAGATACTGGATCCCCTTAGAATGACACCAGAAGCTTAGCCAATTGTTGAAGTCAATCATTTTGTCCTTGTACTGTGGTATCATTCTGGGTGATGGCAGGATGCTACTCAGGGCTATAGTCATACCTGCTTGTGCTACAAGATTGGAGAGCTCCTCCATGTCTCTTTACATGTAGTCCAGGGAGGTATATCTCAGGTAATTCACACCAACATGGACAATGATGGAGTCATATTTGTACTTGTTGTGGCGTGACCTGAGTGCATGTGTTACGTGGCAGACCCTAGTACCTGACAAGCAGCTGACAGTAGCTTTGTCCCCCCATACCCACCCCAATGTGGAGGGCTTCAAACCCCACATCCTTAATGTGGGGGGCTGTGTGCCCCCACACCCCCTAACTATATATACCAACTCTGAAATTGCACTACGGTGTGGAAAAGGACAAAGTTGTGGTGATAGCCAACTGTTTCCTAACCTTGGAAAAAATTCTGTGCTTCACTGAACTGAATTTTGTTGTTTAGCCTTCATTGAATACGTATTCAATTAATACATATTTCGATAAAGTTATGTAGACCCAAGTTAAATGTTAAAAACATGCAGCAGAGTTCATTTTGGTTAACAAAATATTTTCACATACCCTAGAGGTGACCCATCCCTCCCATCATACACTGTCATTAGGGATCTAGGCAACCTTGTTGATAATTCTTTATCATTTGACAATATTGCCTCTACAGTAGATAGGCAAGCCTTCTGTCTGGCTCATCTTAGGAAGGCATCTCCATCAGTTCCAAAGATGTCTTCCCCTTTACTAGTATCTCATCAGACCTATTAGTGAACGTAATGTACCTTCTGACATGCATTTGTCTAAACATATCACTCAATTTGAGAGATGTCAGAGATGTATAACATAAAAGAATAAGTGACCTCAAAACGACTGGCATCTTTTCTCTTCACTTAATCTTTTATAGACTCAGCCTTGGAGATCTCTGTTCAAGCCATGAAATATCCAGTCCTCTTTGACCTCCCATTTATTCACAGATTAAATGGTAGCTCAACTACCAGATTAAAGGGAGTAAACCTTCATCAACAAATAAGTAAAACATGTTGGCATGATAGATTCACATTCCATTGTATCTCTCACCTCTGGAACAAATTTCCACTATATGACAAAGAGAACAGCATCCTTGCCATCTTCAGGGCAAACCCAGATAATTGGATAGAAAGTCAAACTCTCCTATGGTTTATCTTCTCTTGCCTTCATTGAATGGTTGTTTTTTTTTTTTTTTTCTGGGGGGGGGGTGGGCTTGTTATGGTCTGCAGACTGATTTGTACTTACCTATGAACCTATGAACCTACTTAGTCACTTTTTGATGAAAGTTAATGTTTATAAGATAGGTACAAAAGGCAATGCAGTGACTAATGAGTCCACCATTTCAACTGCCAGGTTTTCACAGAATGTCCAGATTTTCCTGTATATTGTAGTCTGTTCCTCATAAAATTTCTGTTTTTCTTGCAAACCACTAAGGGTTCAAGTCACTAAACAATGACAGACTTTGTGTTTCAGACTTCATATCCTTCAGAAAAATATATGCTAACACATATCCTGTAATTTTAGCAACCTCCAAAATTTATAAGAGCAATGTTTAAAATCTCTCCTATTTGGGTTTCTGTCCTCCCATTATTTTAGGCTTTGTCCAGATTTCTTCTGCTAAGAGGTTGAGAGGTATGCCAATGAGATGTTTATTTATTTGATTGTTTGCTTGCATTTATTAGCAGGGTATGTGCAAATGAGCATAACCAATTTTCTCAAGCTGAGATCTGCAGGTTTCCAGAAAGTACTTTAGCATATTAGGTATATAATACTATTACAGGAAGAATATGTGCACAGATCTACTTCTTCTTCTTTCAGCTTTTCCCGGTTAGGGGTCACCACAGCAGATCACCTGTCCACTCATGATTGGCAGTGAAGTTTTACAGTGTTGTGTTGCCAGCCTGGTGCCCAACCTTCCACAGAAGGCACACACACACACATTCACTCACGCCTAGGGCCAATTTAGCGTGTCCAATCCACCTACAGCATGTCTTTGGGATGTGAGAGGAAACCGGAGCACCTGGAGGAAACCCATGCAACCACAGGGAGGACATGCAGACTCCGCACAGAAGGCACCCCAGCCAAGGATCGAACCAGGGATCCTTTTGCTGTGAGGCGGCAGCATTAACTGCTGCACCACCACAACTGCCCTATGTGTACAGGTCTACATCACCCAGAAATGCTATGCAAGACACTTTGGGACTTTAACGGCTTTGAAAGATTAGATGCACTTTATCATGTCTAACTGCAGTATTAGGAGGTCAGCAAGTTAAATACCACTATTCAGTACAGTGGCATAATTGTAGATTCATAAAAGATGATTGATATAATTAAAGGAATCAACACATTAGATTAGGTAAAAATCTGGGAGAATAACCACATTAAGTGCATGTGTGTGTGTGTGTGTGTGTGTGTGTGTGTGTGTGTGTGTGTGTGTGTGTGTGTGTGATAGAGAGAGTGAGAGATTTTAAATACTGATTTTATTACATAAGCAAATGAAAATAAATACAGCATGAAACTCAGTATGGACAATTTAAACAGCATGTTGTCAGCTTCTCTGCTGGTGACTTCCTTGCACGTCACTAGATCCTGCTGTAAATTAACACCTTCCTTTTACAAAACATTAAGTGCTCTATTTACAAATGTGTAATGCTGATAAACAATAAAAGTACATCTTTAAAAAATGCAGTCTTACATAAAATAATGGTGCTTTTCTGTTATAACATCTGTCTCCAGAGCTTTTCTGTGCTGTCAAGAAGATATTGCTGAACCACTTACTGAACATTTTAACAAAATACTATACATTGATAAATGGTGTGTGCTTCTTGTTTCCCAAAGAAGGTTTTACAAGAGTAAAATGCCAACTGTGCACTTTAGATGCTATTATAGGGATTGCTTTACATATGCATTGTCATTACTTAACTATCATTTGATTTATGGAGATTAAAACTGGAACTATCTAAGAGATTAAGCAAAACAGCATTAATTTCTTGTCATATGCTTAAAACAGGCAGTTATAAGTAAATCTCTGTTCACTGTAAATTGTGGTCTTAAAAGGGAAATACAAATCCAATTTTTTATAATGGTAGTGCCATTTTTGCTACAGATCAAGTACCTACATAATTAAGGAAAATAAAGCTGTCATTATTACTAAAAGAGCACAGTAGGAATAAAAAGAAAGCAGCTTTATGATTCATTTCACAGTCTCATTTAAAATAGTATTACATTTTTTGTTTCTCCAAAGGTTACTCACTAATCCCTTGATAATCTAGTTTCACTCATTGAGTACTTTGCTCAAGCCATACTTTGCCCTGTGATCGCATACGTTACAGCAAATGTCATAACTACAAATTACTGTTTTTAAGTTTAGGAGGAGTGTTGCTGACAATTTGATCACTGATGACTGATTGTGAACATTACAATGTTTTAGAATGTCATTACTGACCCTAGTGGCAGAAAAAAATTACTGCCACGTTACTGGTAACATACTTAATAATACTCCAAATAATAACCTTGGAACAAGCACAAATGATAAAGTCCATATTTTGATTGTCAGTGGAAAAATTATGCATGATTTGAGTTTATGTCATCCAGCTGTGCGAATGAGCTAAGATAATCTGCAAGCAACTTTAATGGAAAAACCATACCTGCAATACCACCCTCCTTATTGCACATGAGAAAGTTTAATGCCCATACAAAGAAGTGACTGAAAGACCTCTTAACACAGTTATTGTGCACTACTGAATAAAGCTCAGCACCATTAAATGACATTCTAGAATCTTCGTACTGTAGACCTTCTTGCAAAAACAGTCATTACAATCCTACAATTACATACAGGTTCATCCTTAAAGAGTACAAGTAGGAATCCCAATGCAGTAAGTACCAGTAGCACTTACAGATAACAGCAGCAACTCACTATGAAAAACATACCATTTCACCTCAGAAAAACACACACTGCAAACATACCTGTCAGGCTTTCATCAGAAGGATAAAAAGACATCAACATCATTGGCTGCTGCTTGAAATGCACACTACAGGTAGGAGTAGTATGTTTTATAATTTCAGTGCCTTCATATTGTACTTTCCTTACCTCTTCAAGCCTGAAAGTCACCATGTATTAAAACTATAATAAAGTTGTTCTGCCACAAAGTATTAATATGCTACAACTGCCAAGGTATGCTGTTTAGAGGTAAAGCTGCTTTATGCTGAATTCTGCCTAGATAATTATCATTTGAACTTACATCTTTTAGGTTCATAGGTTCATAGGTTCATAGGTAAGTACTAGGCTATCTGCCCATGGGCATTTATAAGCCTAGCCACAGAGTGATGGCTTTCGCCTCCACATTAGATTTTGAGAATGCAATTGGGTTAAGGACAATTCAGTACAACACACATTATTCAGTTGTGTTTAGCTAAATGCAGTTCACCGAAACATTGCAAGTAATTTAGATCATGAAAATGCTGCAAGCATTTTTTGAAGGAAGAAGTCCATGCAACATACACATAGATGGCGCCACATCATCACTTTCAAAACACTTAAATTAATACCATCCCCCCAGTAACTTAGGTATGCTGGAGATGTATTTTAGACCCATTTGTAAAATAAATCACAACCTCCCATTCACGTCAGTGTAGATAAATGATTTCACATCCTGTGAACATATAATACACATTCACTATGCCCCATTGGTAACATTTTCCCACTAAATCAGCGCTCTAGAATTTAAATGAATTACTGTTAAAAATTAACTAATAAACAAAGTAAAACACTGAATGCCACTGCTCAGTCAGGAAATGTCAGTGAAGCAAATCAGACCTGATTCAATCAATCTGCGAGAGCTAAGATTAAAATAACTAAACATATAAATAAATCATAAAGACTAATCCTAACAGAACTCATTATGCTACCAAATTACATAAAAAGTAATTGTAACTACAAAAAAATGAAAGATACCTCACCACTATACAGGGATCAAGTCTATTCATAATAACTTTTAGAAGTAGCAAAAGCCCTACTCAACAGACTCCAAAGTGATAAGGGGTGCAGTCGGTTCATCCTGATCAGTCTCCAGCGCATTACTGACATTGAATGCTGGTACTGCATTTGTGGTCTTAACTGTAGCATTCTAGCACTCTGTCTAGCATAAACTGTAGCAGTCAGTTTTCTACTATTTGAAAGAAAAGAACTTCTCTTTTGCTCCTCGAGTATGAGGAGTTTTTTCTCTTTTACACCTCAAATTAATGATGATGGAAACACTAGATTGGAAGACAATGCCAGGTGCAAGAATAGCTAACTATTCCTTTGCCCAACAATTATATCCACTTTTTAACTATGTACACCTCAGACAAAAATAATGTGCTACACACATAAGCTCAGATGTCTGATTCTGGAAAAAATGACAGTGTTCATTGTCACCAGGGATAGCTCATACTCCCTGCAGCTATATCCATTTTGTTGACTGCACACTCTCCAGATGTCTGACTGCAATACAAAAGCCACAGTAATATATTTCACCTTTGTTTCTCACAAAAGCACTGTATCCAGCCATGGTAAGGTATTCTAACTTAACAGAAATGCACATTAGTCTTGCAAAGCCAGAATAATGATTGTTTTAATCTAAGTAAACAACAATAAGCATGGATCGGTCACTTTCATTCACAGACAGCCCAAATACCCAACATTATAGCAGCTTTTTGACTTTCTACATCTCGAATTTCGGTTCTAAAAGAATAATAAAACACCACATTAATTTATTTTGACTCTGTTTCACATGGTTAAGAGCCAGCCACAGTATAAAGTATTTTATCATGGTTCACACAGATGGAAATTACCCCTTCAAAGCTCTCCACTGTCCATATACTTTACTTGATCCAATCCAGAATATTCTCAATGAACTGTACTGTCCAAAGCATTGCATTGCAAACCCTCATGGTTCTTCAGGCTACAAATTCATAATGTTACATTTATTGCTATTGCAATCCTGACCACTCTATTGTTCAAATTTTCTAGCTTTTTCTACTTCGTCTTAACTACCTAGACAACAAATCACAGAGCTTCAGAGCTTTCCTTTTAGGGAACCATAGTCGTGGCTGCTTTGAGAAGAAGTGCCACTGAAGCAGCAATGTGTTGATTGGGGAAAATAAATAAGATAGAAAGGGACTTCTGGTTGAATGGCATCCTACATAACCACCTAGTTTGCCTGTGCCTATGGCTGAGCATGAACACTGAAAAAGGGTGTATGACAAAAAAGTTTATCAGGTACAGAGTACAGACATTTTGTATCACCAGACTGTGCATGTTATCATGAATTTATTGTCACTGTATGTGTCAACAAGTATTACTTAACATTCTGTGAAACCAGTCACTGTACCTCAATGAAATGTGTCAAAATTAAAATGAGAAAGTGAAAAATAAAAATAAACTAAGGATACTACTCAACTATAACCCCACAATATCAGAGCATATCTCATACTACACAACTAAAATAATACCAAAAATTACCTGACAACATAAAAAAGAATAAATAAAGTAGAAAGTTATCTTAAAGACAACACATTCATAAAAATTGCATAACCTAAGCACAGCTTTATTCAACAATGTGCAAAATTGCCAGATCTCATTGAAGTGTAGAGAAAACAAAAATCCAAACTAAAAAATCAAGAAAAAAAGTAGATGAGTAGAATATGTGAGGACCTGCTTACACAGCACCTGAATCGTTTTCTACTGCAGAATTAGGGAACAGATTTAATGACATGCTCATTTTTTCAAGACTATGCATATTAAATCTTTTCAGTCTCTTTCTCTCTCTCTCTCTCTCTCTGTTTCTTTATAGGCCATCTGCTAATGACAATGTTAATTTCTCAGTACTTTCTCTATAGCTGCCTCTTTCCCCTGTGTATACAAGCACCGTTTTGTAATTCAGAGACCAGTTACTGTAAATCTTGAGAAAAAACAGTAAACCTAAAGAAGAACAATGACTGTTTACAATTACCTTAAAACAAAACAACAGAAATTTGCTGTGAGGGAAAATGTTAGTTTGCTTTTTATTTTTTGTGTTTTGTATTACTTTATTGCCTTTTTCTGTTCTGTAAACTGTGATTTGTTTTCTTTACACTGTGTTTTACTTATATTCCGCTTTTAACTGCATATTAAAACTTGAAAAGAGACCACAGCTCTGTCTCTTGTGAGTCAGACAGAAATATTTTCCACCTTCCCACATGGTTATTGCTGTGTTCTTAAACACCACCATCTTTCTAGTTGCCTGCCCTTTAATTTAATTTGACCATATATCTCATTTCCTCTCTAATTTTACTGGCTGGTGTGAGTAAGCACAAAATTATCATTTTGTGAAATCACTCCCCTTCAACTATTTAAATTTATTGGCCATCTTACTTTATTCCATAGTACCAGAATACAAAAGTGACCACCCCCTTTTAATCTATCTTGCTGTTTTAAAATAGTGACTCTCCACTAAAACTTAACTTTAAGCCAGGTAAAACTTAAGTTACCTACTTTCACATCTAACTCCTCTAGTGCACACTGCAGTGTTTAGGCTAAACCATTTTTTCATCTTACCTTTAAGCATCTATTGCAAGACCACCAGTTATTGGAGAGCCCAAATTTTGCCTCTCAGTAGTCATCTTGGGATTAGTGCTTCTGTTTGCTCCTGGTGAGAGAAGGAGTGCAGTTACATTATTTCCTGAATACTGTTGATCACCAGAAAGCTTAATAACTGCTTTATAGGTAACAGCTTAGAATTTGTGCTTAAAATCTGATCCTGGTGAGAGAAGGAGCAGAGTGCATTGATTCCTGACTCTTTCTGGTTGGAGGGTGAGTGTGCTTAACATATCTAATTGGTCTAGTTGCTATTCGAGGCATCTACCAGAAAAAGGCTACAAACCTGTAGACCCTTACATAATCTGGGACAAGACTGTGGATTACCAAACAGGCTGTGGCCTGCTTCTCTTCTTGGGATTGGTGCTAAAACTAGCTAGTTTTAGCTAGAACTAGCCAGTTTTTTAGTTTCACCACTCAAAACTGTTCCCTTGTGCTCAGCACTTGCTCAGAACTCATTGTAAGCACTAAATAAACTGCAAATTACTACAGCACTTGACCTTCTTCACTTGTCAAGAGGAAAACAGTTCTTAGTACTTAAATGAATAAGCACCTATCCAGGCATGTCCATGGGTCAGCTCCCGGTGTTTTCACCTGTCCACCTAATGAATCTGGGCTTCTTGGGGCAATGTAGTAATTGCCTCATGTACACTGACAACCCTCTCCTCCAACCACCCAACACTACAACCTATGAGAGATGCACTTATATAGCCAAACTGGAAGCCAAGCTCTCTCCAGCCAAGACTGGACTAAACAGTCAAGAGGAGAAGGCTAACACCAGCACCACACCACACTCCACACATTGTCCTTCAAAACCCACACTATGAAAACCCACACATAAAAACACAAAGCACACACCCACATTCACGGAGGCTCTCAATAAACATCTGCCCAAGCAACAGAGACCTCCCAAGCTGAAACACAGACAACCTCCACTCCCCAACACTACCCAAATGACACATAGTCCACAAAATCAGTGTGCCACTCAACCTCAGCCCATAAGGCAAAACAATGTACCCAAAACACTAGTCATAGGTGACTCTATAGTCAGGCACACTGATGTCCCACTCACCAGTCTAAACAAGGAGAAAGTTACTGTCAGCTGCCTGTCAGGTGCCAGGATCCGCCACATAACGCATGCACTCAAGTCACTCCACAAAAAGTACAAATACGACTCTGTCATCATCCATGTTGGTGTGAATGACCTGAAACATCGTACCTCTCTGAACTACATGAAAAGAGACATGGAGGAGCTCTCAGGTCGTGTAGCCCAGGCAGGTATGACCCTAGCCTTGAGTAACATCTTGCCATTACCAGAATGATACCACAGTACAAGGACAAAATGACTGAGTTCAACAATTGGCTAAGCTTCTGGTATCATTCTAAAGGGATCCAGTTTCTGTCTGTCTGTCTGGGAGAGCATGGTCAACAGACCATGATGCTTTGCAGAGATGGCCTGCACCTGTTGCTCCTGGGATTCTGGATACTGGCTAAGGCTCTTGCCATCCCTATAGTGCCTTTTTTAGGCAAGGTTCAAATGCTAAATTCACCACAGTAACAGGTGCAAGCAAGCAAACTCTGAGGGTAATGCTACTTAGTGCTAGAAGTCTAAACCTCAAAATGCACTCACTCGAGGTACTCCTTAAAATGGAGACCATCGACATCTGTGCAGTGACAGAGACCTGGTTCAAAGCTCCAGAGAGCACCTCTGCATTACCAGGCTATAATTCATACCACACCTTTCAGCCACCTAACCTGGACCGAAACACTAAAGGCAGAGGCTTGTCCATATTCATTAAGGATATCCACACCTCCAGGCTAGTTGCTCAATATAATGCATCCGAAATTATCCAAGTGCAACAAACATTGGGTAAGACTGCAATCCAGCTTGTAGCTTGTTACAGATCCCCCACCATGCCCCAGGATTCCCACTCTTCATTTCTTAAGATACTGGAAAATATTAAGGTACAACCATGGGTGCCGGAACCATAGAGTGAGGGGGGAGGCCCCCCCCACTTTTGCAGCACTTGCGACCATCCCAACTCGTCATCACATGTGCAATGACCATGCACCTGTTTGAATGGATTCAGGTGGATTTCTTTATTGCAGAGTGATACGGATTTCTTCATTGCAGAGCTGGGGATACAGAATTCTTTATTGCAGAGTTGGGGATAATGTCTGTTCAGGCTAATTTCTTTTAACTGCAGTCTCGGAGTTTCAGCCGTGGAGTAACTGCTGAGCTAAGGTACTGTCTTTTCAGAGAGGTGTGTGTGTGTGTGTGTGTGTGTGTGTGTGTGTGTGTGTGTGTGTGTGTGTGTGTGTGTGTGTGTGTGTGTGTGTGTGTTTGTGTGTGTTTGTGAGAGAGACAGAGAGTGAGTAATGATAGCTGTATTCTGAAAATAGGTAGTATTGTGGTGGAAAGCACTCCTGCGTTCTAGGCAACAGAGCTGATGTAATCCCAGAAATGGTGGCTACCATGAAAGTGTGAGACGTTTGGAAGTCATTATTCAGTTAAAAGTACTAACAGAATGTATTTTTTATTCAACTCACTTTCGGTCGGTGTTAGTGGGGTAGTTTTACAGGGATGGAAACAGAATTTAGTTTTGCTTTGTGAGCAGGGGACAGTCAGTGCCGAAACATACTGCTTCTGTTAGTACTTATAACTGAATTCTTTGACTTCCAAATGTCTCACAGGGGCTAGTCACTGCAGAGCATGCAGCTAGGTGCTGAGTTGCAATTAGAGAGGAGTGGGTCCTTGTGCAAAAGAATGGAAAGCACTATTTGTTGGTGAATGCTGAGGGGATCATTGTATAGGAATAAGTATTTCTGCTGGGAGATCTATAGCACTACAGAAAACTATAGCATTCTGTAGGATGGGAATTTATAAGGAATACTTTGAAAGCTTGAGAGCGCAAGTGGTTCGCCAGTGTGCTAATGTGCTTTTGCAACAGTCAAAAAAAGGATTTATTGCATGTTTTAATATGTCATTTTAAGAAGCAAAACTCGGTACATGTCACAGCATTACTTCATTTAGTTTTCTTCTGTGTATTTACTGGACTCTCCTTGAACTTTTAGGATAGAAAATATTTCTAGGAATATAATTTGTATTGGTAATGCCGATTTTTGTTTTCTTTTTGAACCACTAAATGTTTATTGTGATTTTGTGGAGGTGCTGCCCCATCCTCTTGCCATTTCTTTTTACATATATTTTCACTGTTAATGCCCCCAATAGGATACATCTGGTGCCTAGAGACACACAGGTTCAAACCCTGTACCTTGGGTGCAGGTAAAAAGAGCCTAGCCACCATCACTTGTGAATTTATGCCTCACAATTTTGTTTTGTTCCTCATTAAATCTTTGTTTTTTTTCAAGAGAAGTAAAACAAAAACTTTTATGCTAGCAATTTTCAAAGTTTATAAGATCAGTATTTGAAATGTGTCCCTATTTTGGGGCTATATTCCCCATTATTGGCTTTGTTCTGTATTTTTGTGCTAAGAGGTTGAGAGCTATGGTGATAAATGAGAACTTAATTCATTAAATGATAGCCATTTAAGTTTGTCTTCCTGTCTTTCAAGAAACTGATTTAGTTTAGTGATATATTGCTCTGACTGTAGTACACAGGGTTTTGGGTTCAAGACTCTGCAGTGAAATGTACAGTGATAACACAACATTTTATGCAAGCAACTTTCCAAAATTATACAAGCAATGTTTAAAATGTGTCCCTGGTGTTTGGCCTTTTGCCCCCCCGAATTGAAAATAAGTGCAAGAAGCTGTCTGTGTAGAAGTAGACTGTCATCATGGAAATGTTCTGAATAGGGCAGTTTTGTCATTATTAGTCCATGCAGTTTGCTTCATTGCCTACTGGAAAAATGTTCAAACAATACATTTAAAATGCACACTAACTTACGTCTCACAAGTGTGCTGTATTATACAAGGAATATAATTTGATAAAGTCAGGAAGGTGTATCAAAGAACGCATGTATGTTTCTTGTTTTGTGCACAAAGGGCCTCTGATTTGAAAACAGCCTAAAGGTAATCTTTATCCACCACTGGCCAGATGTATTTTCTTTGGATGTGGTGTGGGTTTTAATGCTGTTTCAATGAATGTGAGTTTCAAGGGCAGAGAAGTTTTAATGCCAAGTCTATTTTCATTGTGAGACAGTATTGCTTTGTTTAGCAGATATCTGTTAGTGTTTGTGCATTGTGCTATAAAATGTAAAAAAAAATAAAATCCAAATAATCATTGTAGAAATAAAGCAGTATGCACACATTGGTGTTTATGGTAAATAGGGTGAAATAGCCAGGTGATGGCACATTGGAATGGCTGCAGGGGGACTCTGGTGCTATGTTTTGGTTATGTTCTTCAGTTTGCATTTGAAAGTTGGTATCCTACAATTCCTTTGGAGTGGGTGGGTTGTGTAATTATGTATGCAAATTTTGCATTGATCGGTGTACAGATTTGTACTTATTTTTCATGGTCCTGAATGTTGTGGAGAGATGGATATATACCACAGAGGCTACCACTTTTCCAGAACAAAATATCCATAAAAATAAAACAAAGCTCATCTGTCCATATTCAAATGCACCTTGGATTTAAGGATGGGCAATAGAAAATGTACTCCACGATTGCCCCTCATACCACAAATGGATAGAGGCAGTTCCTAAATGCTGCATCCCTTATATAGGTCCCCTCAAATTATCCATGGAATGATCACAATTATTCTCACTAGGGCTAATATACAATTATCAGCCATGGGATAGGTAAGACCAATCAGAAAATGTTAATTATGGAATCAAGCACCAAAAGAGAATTCTCTAAGCTTAAAAAGTCCTCCAAGTAAACCTATGTTGTGGTAGTAAATAGTTATAAATAATTGCCCTTTTTAGAACACTAAATGCCCCTCTCACTCTTCGCCCCCCCCCCAGTAATCATCTGCTACCCGATCTCTGGGTATAACCCAATGCTTTAATTATGAGTGATTTCAACTACCCCACCATCAACTGGGAAAACTACTCATGTACCAACTTATTCACTCAACGTTTTCTGGAATTCATAAATTCCAGTGCCTTGGATCATCTTGTCCACACCCCCACCAGGGGCAGCAATATCCTGGACCTGGTCATTACCAATATGGGTAACTGCTGTTCCATGCCAGGGGTCAACTCCTCGCTGGTCAGATCCGACCACAAGCTAATCACCCTAGACATCCATATCCCACCCCCACCCCCATTAAGGAAACCAACGTCAAAAACTACTCCAAAGCCAACTTCATGCTTCTTAAGACAGAAGTGGCAAACTTCACCACACCCATGCAGATGGAAAATAGAGGTACATCTGCTGAATCTAACACAAATGCACTCTATAAGTACATACACGTGTGCATCAATTGTGCCATCCCCAACAGAACCAAGACACTATCCTCCAAAAAAAGGAAGCCAATCTGGTGGCCCCCTGCCATAAATAAATTCCACAACAGAAGGAAGAACTATTGCAAAAAAGAGTGAAATCCCAAGATTGGAGGAACACCCTGGCCAACCTCAGCAAGAAGCTGAGATCCCTCATAAAATCCTCCAAAGCCAGTTATGAAAATAAAATCACCACTGATTCCAGAGACAACCACAAAGCATTCTACAGCTATGTCAAGAATCTCAATGGCAACACTCAGATCTGCTCTGAGCTATAGCACAATGGCACTAAATATAAAGAACCAACCGATATTGCCAACATCATGGCAGATAGGTTCAGTGCTAACTTTACCCCCCCCCCACCCTCCAAAAGGCCCATCTTAATACTGGAAGAATGCAAAGCCCCTGTAATCACAGATTAACAAGTAAAGACCGCACTCTCCAAAGCCAAAAACACAGCATCCATGGGACCAGACAACATCCCAGGCTGCGTACTGCACGAACTACAGAATCATGTTCAATCATAGCCTCACCTCAGGCTATGTGCCTACTGAATGGTGCACAGCAGTGGTTATCCCATTCCACAAAGGGGGTGTCATCACAGACCCTGGACACTACCACCCCAATAGCCTGATGAGCCTGGTCTGCAAGGCCATGGAATGTATCATATTGGAGCTTACAAACAAAGACATAGGTAACCTCGAAACCCTGGACCCCACTCAGTTTGGGTTTGTAAAATTTAGATCATGTCTTCTAAACCTGACTGACTTCTTTGAAACAGTCACTAGAGCCGTAGACGAGGGCAAGATAGTGCACACAGCCTATCTTGACCTCGCAAAGGCTTTCGATACCATCCCCCACTCTGGAATTATAGATAAACTCACTGAACTGGGCATAAATCCCTAGGTCACAAGATGGGTGTCCAACTGGCTCACTGACAGAATCCACACAGTAAAAGTAGCCGACTCCAAGTCCGACTTCAGACCAGTAACGAGTGGAGTACCACAGGGTTTGATCGTGGGTCCTCTCCTGTTCAGCATCTACTTCTCTGAAGTGCAGGCCAACACAGAAGGTCTTTGGCTGACAAATTTCACAGATGACTGCTAACTGGGAGCCATAATAAAATCACCTAATGATGTAGACATTCTACAAAAGGGCCTGACAGAGACAGATGCTTGGTGACAAAGTCATGTCCTCAAGCTCAATGCCAAAAAGTGCATTGTCATCCCCTTTGGTAAAAACTCGCTACCCATGAACTGCCACATAGGTGGTAGTTCACTAAACACTAAAAGTATGATAGGAGACTTCGGGACACAGGTGGACAGTAGTCTCTCCTTTGATAACCACATCACCACAGTAGTCAGGAAATCCTTCTACGTGGCACATCTCATCACAAAAGGGTTCTTCTCTTGATAAAAGGAGGTCATTGTTCCCCTCTACTCATCCCTCATCAGACACATTATAGAGTACAATGCCCCATGTGGCATGTATCTCACAAGACACTTACAACAATTGGAAAGGCCACAGAAATACCTCACTAAGACCGTCTTAAAAAACTCCAACTCTACTCTGTCACATATCACCTGCTGAGAGGCAATCTCTGCCTAACATACAAAGCTATGTCAAACCTAGAGCTGTTGGACATGCTACACTGAAATCCCAATCTCTGAGAAACACATGCTCCGGGGACCTAAACCTTGTCACCACATTAAACAAAACATGCTGGACGGATAGATTCCTGTCCCAGAGACCTCCCAAACTCTGAAACAAACTAACCATTCATGTCAAGTAAAGCTCAAGAAAAACCTTGAAGACTGGATGGGAAATAGAAAATTCACCTCGGGGATCACTTCCACAGCACTGCTTGACAGGGGCACAGGAAAATAATTTTCTTGGGTGGTGAAAGTCAGGGAACCTTTTTGGCTAGGCTTATATAGGCCCCATGGCCGATAGCCTAGTACCTACCTATGAACCTAAAATAAAAAACAGTCAAACTAAAGAACAGCAGTGAATGTCAACAATTATTGATCTCCTCTAAAGTTATTTTTTGGAGAGAGAAACCCCCTGTATCCTCCAATTTGACAGCCAGCACCTAAATCCCTGCTACTTATATATATCAACTCCAAGACTGCCAGAAAAGAGAAAAGGCTAAGAAAGAGAAATCTTTGACTTAGTATATGTAAGTCCCCATTTTTGCACATAGTGTATGTAAGTCCCTATTTTTGCACATTCTGTTTTACTATTTCAGGATTACACTTATTAGTCTTGGAATTTATAACTTTTCAGAGTTGAGCTCTCTAGAATCAACACACAGACTGCACTGAGGTATAATAATTTATTAATTATATCTCCTCATAGACATTTCATTTTCCCTAGTCACATTTTGCATTCTGCTTTATGACATGCTGAATCTTAGTTTTAAGTCATCACATTTGACAATGCCATTGCAGCTTTACTGTTTAGTCATTGTTAATATTTCTCAGGGAAAATTCATTCCTTTGAGTTGTTTCAGTTTCAAGCATGCATTGCCTTAAAATTGTTTGCATCAAATCAAAGTTGCCATATTTATGACCATTCCTCAAGTTGTCTGTCAATAAATGGCCATAATCCTTGGGCTTGGATCACCCAAAGACTGATACTGGAACCATTGATCTAAAAGTCAGAGTCATTTGTATCAGTGAATAATACGTAACTACTGACTAGAAGAAATGTTATATTTAATTTTGGATGACTTTCTTCATCATATCCAACTCAAATGAAAACACTATCAAAACTAAGGTCATGCCTCACATCTTTTACATCTAGAGTTATGAACAAAGCAAAAAATAATTAGAGAAAATGCCTCTTATTTGTGACACTTTTTAAAATGTGCTCATGTAATATAAAACTAATAATAATTTTCAGTTCCAGGAGGAATGAAGCAATAGCTGGAGAGAAAATGAGGAGTGTACCTGCAAAATCTGGAGAGTTTAGAAGTATGCTAGGCTCAGATAAAACAGGAATTTAAATTTAACAAATGCTTGATTCTTTTATGCTATCCTGAAGAAAGGAAAGATCTACTGCTCCATTATAAAGAAAAACTGATGCCAAACAAAAGGAAGTAGATCTAAGGTCCTCCATCTTTTCTAAACAAGGACTGGTGCCTTTTCCACTGCCTTCAGTGGCGCATCTTATTTGTTATGCTTGTGGTTAAACCCCCAAAACCTAGGAAAACTTGGGAAAAACACCCAAATAACAGGAATTCTGAAGTAACAGGTTTTATTGTTAAGACCTAGTACCTTGAATTAAAATAAAACTGTCAGAGGTAAATTTTTACCACAGAAAGTGTACCTTAAATAATAACTATGAACAAACAATTAACCTGTCACTGGAAAGTCTAACAAGAAATATTTTTATTTAATCCATCAGGGGTCACAGTTCTGAATTCCGCAGCATACATTGTCTCAACTTTATTCAAAACAGCGTACTAATATTCTAAAGGTTTTTTTTTTTAATAAATGACAGCAATGTGTCTCAACAAAATTTTTAAAACAGAGATATCTCCATTGTGAGTATTTTTTAACTTTATATTGTATTGTTTTAGGAACCATTGCACTCCATTTGCTGGTAAGATCCAAACTGTACAGCAGTGGTACTTCTATCTATTGATTCAGACCTACTGCATGGGATTTGATCTGAAACCAGCACCTAGAAGACCAGGGAATTTATTATTTCTATATCCTTTGCAATCTATTGCTACCATATTCCTAATTTCCTATTTTCTGATACTTTTTAGTGTGACACTGTGTTTAATTAATTTGGTTCACTCTGGCCTTGTTTAACCTGTAAGATTAGTTAAATTGTTAAAGTTGTAGGTATCTAGTCATGGTCTTATAATTGGCTGTTAGCTTTTTTCTGTAACATTATATTGCACTGCCATGTGAATCATTATACTCCATTTGGCCAGGCTGCTCTGAGGTGAACAGCTTACTGTTACCTATTTACTGCCTGAGACTTGTTGACCTAATTTAACATGAAACCAGTCCCTCTAAGATCAGGGAAATGAATCCTAAATTAATTAGTGTCTAATACTACTTTAGTGCTAAAGCTGGTGATTTGTGATACTTCTCTGTTTCAGTTCATTCTGTTAATTTGGAACACTCTGAATTTGTTTATCATTTGACAGATGATAAATTATTCATGTTCTGGGCATCTAGTCATGACAGGCATTGTATTATTTTGCATGCCACTGAATTTTATTTGGCTAGGCAGCCCTGGGCATACTGCACTCCATAGCCACAAGCAACAGTCTTTAAAAGTTGACTGTAGCATCTGTGGTCTCTAAACTATACTGCCCTATGATCATTCTTGGTCTCCATACAGAACTGCAAGGGTACTCAGTCTTCACCATAACACATCTAGGGGACATCATGTGGTACCAAGTTATAACCTCCAGCTCTTAGCTACATGGTGAAATGCCTTGCAGCACCCAGCCGCGTCCTCGCCCTTTTTATAGTATAGCGATTCCCTTTCCCTGGTCAAGTCTTTGTAGTACAGGTGACACCTTGCTGTGACTAATGGGGCCAAAGATAAAGCAGATAAACCTCTATAAATCCCAATAATCAGTAATACCACTGCTAGGTGCATAGCTAAACTCATAAGAACTTCAGCTACAATTTATTCAGGTGTTTTTCCACAAAACGACATTTTCATTATAAATACCATGAAAAACAAAGAATGAAACAAATACAATTACATAAAAAATTTGAAAATATTTAGAAGTCAGGCCACAGTAATCATTCTTCACCTTTATACACAATGTTAAAGAGGTATGTTTTGAGTGCACTACCGAAGCTGGCTAATGTTGAGCACTCCCAAAACCACTAAGGTAGCAAGATCTATAGACAGAAAACTTGTCAGACAAAAGATAATATAACAAAAATATCTAGATGTACCTGTGGAACGTCCGACAGCCTCTGTGTGTCTGAGCATAGGACTCTAGTTTGGTATTAGGACATCACTAATTTATCCAGGTAAGAGGGATCTAAGTTGTGTAAATGCAATACCAGAACCTTATACATAATCCAAAACTAGACAGGCAGCCAGTGAAGACCTCGCCATACAAGAGAGATTTGGTGGTAAGATGAAGTACAATGATTAGCTTCACAGAGGGGTTTCCAGCGGGAGTGGGTGTGCATCAGGGTACAACTGTGAGTCCACTGCTGTTAATGCTGGTGATGGATTTCATTAGTGAACAGGTCAAAGGGTGCAGATCAACAAAGCTGCAAGGACTTCAGCAAATGGGAATGGAATGCAAAGACATGTGGAGTACAAATAAGACAGTTATAATGGCAAGAAATGGAATGGGTTAACAGCTTCAAGTATCTAGGAGGGAAATTTGAGGAGAAGGGAAGTCTGAATGAGGAAGTCAAACCTGGAATCAGAGGGGCTGCAGTCAACTGACAGAGTATCAGAGGTAGTGTGCGATAGCCGAATGCCAAAGAAGCTGAAAGGTGTAAAAAAACATGATATAACCATTACTACTGTATGGTACAGAAACTTGGGCAGTGAAGACAGAGTAGATGAAGAACCTAGAGATGATGGAGATGAAGTTTCTGTGATGGTTGGTAGGATGCACACTGTGGGGCAAACAAAAACATGATGACATTAAAGGAGAAACACATGTAGCTCCGATTGCAGAGAATGTCAAGGAGGACAGATTATAGTGGTTCAGGCACACATGCAGGAATGCAGAAGACAATCTGATAAGGAATATTTAGGACAGACAGAAAGATGGCAAGAGGAAATGAGGACATCCAGCAAAGAGATGGATGGATTGCATGAGAGAAGACTTGCAACAGTCAGACATGACTGTTGGAGAAGCTAGGAGACAGGCATTGAATCTAGAAAGATGTAAAAGTTAACACAACACACCAACCCCATGTAGAAAATGGGAAAAAGGGGGTTGATGATGATGATGATGATGGTGAAGTTCCAGTTAGTAACCTAGCAGCAGAGTTCTGCAGTAACTCAAGGCAATCAAGTTTGAGGTTTTGAAGGCCTAGGTATAGAGCAATGCAATAATCCAGCCACTATGAGACCAAGGCATGAACTACTACTGAAAGTATGGCTTGTGATACAAAAAGTATGTGTCTTAGGTGAAAACATGAGGATTTAACAACAGCTGGCATCTGGTTTCAAAGTGTCAGCCTGTAATCTAAGACACCAATAAAGTTAAAACCTTTTCAGCAAACTCAAGCTTACTCTCCCTCACAGAGAATATAATTTGGAAATGTAGGAGTGTATCAAGCCTTTCATATAGCATGATCTGTGATGGCCTCATTATTTAACTTGTTCAGTTTCAGTCATTTAGATAAAAGCCATCAGTGCATGACTTCAAGGTGGTCAACCAAGGATCACACATTTGTCATTTCATCCTGAGTGAAAGAGGTACATTTGGGTATTATCTGCATAGCAATGATATACTAATCCTTTCTCCTCCTAATGAGGTCTCCCAATAGAAACATGCATACTATCAGCAATAATGGGTCTGAGATTGAACCCTGTGTGACTCCACAGTCCATAGGGTGCAGTTCAGACCTGAGTACACCCTTTGAAAGTGGCCTGAGAGATAAGATGTACCTAAGGCCATAATGGCTAGGCCACAGTAAAATGTTAAACATTCGATCAAAATTCCATAGTCTCAAATGCAGCCTAGAAATTAATGGAAGGTTTAAGACTGGGCAAAAACGATCAACCATATTGGGATCTGTTGTTGAGTGTAGGGATAAACATGGCTTCTTTCGAAGCAGACAGAAAAATCCTTTGTCTCAATATATACCCAATATCCAATGAATTAATGGGCCCATCACATCCACACTAGATATAACAAGTCTGAAAGGACATGGGTCCAAGTAACAAGTTGTGGATCGCATACCAAAGACCACAGCAATGAACTCATCCTAATCAGGAACATTAAATACTTTCTAAGGAGTAATATGAATATAAGCTGGCATTACTAAAATACCCATGTGGTCTAGAGGTGACAGGGTGGATCTGATAGTAGTACCTTTGTTGGAGAAGAAATTAACAATAGAGTCTCATTCTAAACTAGATAAAGCTCATTCAGTGGTAAGACAGGCTGGGCTGCACAGCCCTTCACTCACAAGGAAACATGCAGATGGTTTATTTGATCCCACAGATATCTCTTTTGATAAATAAATCACTTTTTTTTAAGTTATCTACGTATGGTATGCAACAATAATGCTCCTCCAACTTAAGCCTGTCACTAGACAGACTCATCTCTGCTACTGATGCTACAACATGTGCCCTTTCCTATGAAAAAAACAAAGATCATGATAAAACCATGGTTCACACATTCTTGTGGAAATTAAGCTGAAAATTAAGCAAGTGCATCCGCTGACTAGGGAGTCCAGAGTCAATGATAGGGGCCCTATTATGATCACCAGTCAGGACATCCAGAAATCCAGCACCATCCTCCAGAAGAAACTGAGGAACCAAGATGAGAAAAGCTCCAGCATAATATGCTTTGTGGGGTGAATAATCTTCACCTCCTATACTTCTGGTCTAGATGTAGAAGCTCAAGTCCAAAGCAGGTTTTTTCCAAAAGCACTATATCCAGGACCAGGTCTCTCATCTTCACACCTTACCGGAACACTAAGTTCAGGGTATGAGGCAGTCTGTGATCTGCAGAGGTACTTACCTGAGTGAAACCCAAGCCCTTAATTATAAAACTAAATTATTGAGGAAAGAGTCACGACTTATCCTCACCCCAAAAGTTGAAGTTACCAAATCCTACAACATGGTCATGAACCTACCTCAACAGTATATTATGCAGGCTACTGCTCAGCACATAGCTAAACTCATAAAAATCCTACCTTTTTAATATAGTAGCCAGACTATTATAGCTTACAGTAGCTAGAACTCTTTATCTTGCTTACTGTATATGAGTTTGCCACTGTGTATCAGACTCTAGAAACCATGAGACCATAGTCTACCCTTACACCCTTTGTTGTCAGCCTGTTAGTAGTAGGCACCGTGAGTCAATATATAAACTTCCTCATGCTTATCATCAGTCACTTAATTCTAATCCCACTGAATCTTCAGGCTAGAAGTTAAGACATTTATGAAATAAGGATGCTAGCATCTCATCAAAACACATGGTCATCACCAGGCAGGTCAGCAGTACCTAACCCCACCTCACACTGGTGAGCCACACACCAAACAATAAGACTTCTTATGCTGAGGTACTAGAGAAATTTCTCCCTAAACCTCAAAGGTCACCAGGTCATAGTTCTGTCACACAAATTCCTCAGCGACACATAGACAGTCCATCAAGTGTACCTCTAGCACCATCCAACACACATACTGTAAAGAAGAGTCACCTAGCTGGCAAGCCTAAGCATTTAAGGCTACATGGGCAAAGCACTATACATGAAAATGCCCTAGTCATAGGTGATTCCTTAAAGAGAAGCACAGACACACCACTGAGTGGGGAGAGCAAAGAAAGGCTGATGCTAAGCTGACTCTCCAGGTGCCAGGATCTGACAGCCTATTTGGACACTCAGGTCCCTTTATCCCAAGTATGCATATGACAAGGCTGTTGTTCATAAGGGTATGAATGATTTGAGATACACATATTTGGATCATATGAATGGGGACAGAATGTAACTCTCTGAATATGTGCCTAAGACTAATATGGAACTAACCTTGAGCAACATCTTGTCTTCTCTGAAAATGATGCTATAAAATAAAAAAAGAAAATCTGACTTCATCATCTGGCTTAGTTATTGGTGTCGCTCTATGGGGTTCCATGGTGCATCAGCTTGGAAGGAGGTGGTTGACAGTCCTACCTGATTTGCCATATATGTCTTGCACCTCTTTCCTCAGGAATTTTGTGTATTGAACAAAACTTTCTGGACTCCATAATCCCTTTTTAGGTAATGTCAGTCTACGTATACCAACCTAGACAAATCAAATTAGGATAGTAGAAATGTAGTGCTACTCAATTCTAGAAGCTTCTGTAATGCATTGTCCTACACAGAAAGATGTGTGGCCCTAGAACATGTTATCATCTACATCATCACTGAAGTATGGTTCCAATGCAGCAGTATCACACCCTCCGTACCAGGAATCAATGCCTACCATTGTTCAGACCCTCTACGGTTACTGGTGGTGAAGTGTCCATTACATTAAGACTTACTGTATAATGTAAGATAACCTTAATTACCAACCCCCCCTCTATGACACTGACAACCTGTGAGGCATACTAAAACAGTCTTTCACCATTGAACCAAATACTCCTATTCTTGAGGCTTTCAACTATTAAACCATAAATTAAAAAAAACTTTACTATTACAAATAAACATGCGTTATGTTTTCTAGATTTCATCACTGCAAACTCTGAACACCAGACAATGCATTCTCATACCAGGGGCTACATTTTACTTGGTCTGATTCTCTCAAATATAGCTCCATTATGCTGCACACCTATAGTTACCCCCACCACTTAATAGATCTGGCCATCTTCAGTAATATTCATTATGAGTACCTAAGTCATTTGCTCACAAACCCTGCTTTCTTTACAAATTTTTCAAAGGTAAGCCTACTACAGCTAGCTGCAGAGAATGTCAAACAGAATATGGTGTGGTTTAGGAGGCCCCTAAGTTTACTTCATTACTTAGTAACCAACAAAATTGCATTCTCAGATAGTTTCTATTCACATCTCAGTGCTTGCCTTGCATTGCAACATTGGCCCCAATCTGATACAAAAAGAAGACCAAGTTTAGAACAGGGTTTGAGTTCTTCCACCTCAATTTGCCTACTGTGTGACTCTGAGCAAGTCACTTAACTAGACAATGCTACTGGGTTGCTCCTGAAAAGGGGCACCTGAATCCTGTGCACCTACCCAGGTAAGGAATATATAAAAATAAAATGTCTTGCAAAAATGAATTTAAACAAAAAATAAATAAACAGAAATAGCCAACAGTGTATACATTTCCTGCATGGGCTAAAAAGCTAAAATCATTCATACAGAAGATAAAATATGCTGTGCATGTATTTCCATACTAAAGTCATAGATCTTCAATAAAATGATTTTAGTTTTCAAGTAATAAAGTTTTAAATATATTGCAACATGCCACAGGAGATTACTTGTTTTTATTACAACCATAATTGTGTGCGATTGCATGCATGCCTGTGTTATATGTGTGTGTGTGTGTGTGTGTGTGTGTGTGTGTGTGTGTGTGTGTGTGTGTGTGTGTGTGTGTGTGTGTGTGTTTGTTTGTGTGTGTGTGTGTGAATTTCATATCTGACACATTTTTAAGTTAGGGAACATGATGCAGCACAACCGAAAAAGGACCCAATACCCACCATTGCAGGTGATCAGCATTTTAATGTAAAAAGTGGGTGTATAATAATGCAATTGTTCTGGAAATAGAGGAATGTTCCTGAAGACAATGTAAGTACTTGACAGATATTTATTCTCTTTCAGAGATATGCCGCCCACAAGAAACCAAAAATGTACTCTATAGGCAGGATGACAGTTTAGTCAGAACTGTGATTAATGCACTTGTAGCTTGAAGCTGCTTTTAGCAATTTGCTTCTTCACTGTGCACAGAATGAACAAGATAAATCCTGTAGTCCTTTGTTAGTTAAATGAATTCACAGCTTTCAGCAGCAGTCAAGGATATACCGCAGTTTTACCCGTTTGTTGTTATAATACATGAATGTATGGGAATGCGCAGTCCCTTATGTAAATCAACTGTCAAGAAGAAAGATGTTATTTTTATTAGTATGTCTCTCTGAGCTGGTAAAGCATTTCCTAAAAAAGCTTAGTTTCTTCTGAGACTCTTACGTAACTGTACTTGAAACTCTAGGCAAAAGAAAAAAATAAGCAAGTGCTGGTCAATATCAAGGCGTTTTTTACGTAATAATGACTTAAGGCAAGTGCTGGTCAATATCAAGGCGTTTTTTACGTAATAATGACTTAAGATTCAGAACTGTGTGGGTAGTGATTTGTAAAGTAGATGGTCACGTATGATCACTTGATAAGAAGACAAGGAAATAAATGATTTTATGTCCTGGAAATACCGACTAACTAATTTATAGCTTAACCAGTAGCCAGATAATGGTGAGACACCATGCAGTTTCAAGCCTTGTTAGGCCTACATATCATTTTGTAGGCAGGGCTTAAATCACAACTGAAGAAATGTCTTCAGACACCAGGATGGGATGTATCAGACAGTCTGTCACATCATCTGCCACAGTGATTTTTTTCTTAGTCCCTATGGGAGTATACATCAAACAGCACCTGACAGCATTTACTAACGTGTTTACATGGGCTGAGAAACAGTACTAAAAGTCATACACTCCTTTGTCAAATAACTTTTTAATTATCTATATGCTATTGTCTTCTCCTTGGCTCCTCCCAGGATGTGAGCCTGCATCCCTTGGGACAGCATAACTCCTCCCTCTGAAGAAGGAACAATGGTTGTCTATCACAGTATTCTTCCCCAACCAGACGATCCTCCAACATCTCCTAGGAGTTAAAATCTGGTCACTTGCAGTGATGTTAGGACTAAAATGTTATCAGATTGTCTGCATGCCATCTACAATTTAAAATTATAGGTGCTGAAGTCCCCACAATATGACATATTTATTCCTGTGGCATGTTTCATGGCATTTTCACATTCTTTAAAATGTGAAAATTCTATATTTATGGCATTTTCACATTTTGAAGAATTGTGTACTATTCTCTGTCTTACTAGTTTTATTTTAGGGAATTCAGTTTGTTTCTAGTATTTTCCAAAAAATGTAAGCTTCTGCATTCTGTTCTTGCCTCAGATGCACTGGCAAACTGGTGATGCCCTATTTATACAAGACTTTTTCTCCATATTTACTGTCTTATACAGTCTGTGCCACTAATGACAATGGCACAGACTGCTCTGAAGTAAATTAACTATATAAATTGCACCAGCCAGTTTGCCTTAATGGCATGATTTACAACTGTGATATTAGTGAGTCAGGTTACAAGAGAAGCTGAAACAGCTAAAGGAATGAACTTGAATGAATGAATGAATGAATGAATGAATGAATGAATGAATGAATGAGGACTCAAAACTATCTCTCCTTTTTTCAGTCCAAATGTGTTTACTACTGCTGATGAACTGACAGCTATAGGAGGCTATTGGCATTTATTTTATTTTATTTAATAGTTCTATATGGTGTCAGTGGCTCAACAGGCAAGATGTTCGCCTGTGGTGCAGAAGGATATGGGTTCTGTTTTCACACCAGACACCAAATGTTGACACTCACTGTAAAACGTTTAAAGCAAAAGCGGGGATGCTGCATTCCTTACTGTGTCATTTTTCAGATAAGTTGTTAAACAGAGATCCCATCTGCATGAGTTGTTGGTAGCTCAGGTGGATGTAAAAGTTCCCATGGCACCTACTGAAAAGAGTAGGGGAAGTTCATCAATGCCCTTGCCAAATTTCCCCTAATACTACAAACACCACCCCAGGTCTACCCTAAAAGAGGTCATTAACCTGCTGGGACTAACCTGGTCAAAAAAAGATAAATAAAATAAGTAAATTCCTCCTAGGAGCATTATCTGTTATGAGCCAGAGAAATCATACTGTACTGGTTGGCCTTTAATGCAGTGGATTTCATTATATACTTGGCATATAAGAAATTGAATTATGTACAGAAGAAGAACATATTAAGGATACTTATCATCCTATATGCAGGTTTATATATATGTGTATATATATATATATATATATATATATATATATATATATATATATATATATATATATATATATAAAGAGAGAGAGAGAGAGTTGATAATTCCATGCAACTTAAATGCACAGAAGATTTTGAAGTAATCTAGATCCAAAAGACGAAAAACAAAACATGTCTACTACCTGCAACACTCCCTCTGATTTCTTAGCACCAAAATACAAAGTCATGATCAAGTTACCTTATTCTGGGAAGAAAGACACCCTGATGATCAGTTACACTAGGTTTGACAATAGCTGGTGCGGGTGTGGAAGAATGAATGGGCAAATGTGGTTGTTGGCAGGATCATAGGAAATTAATAGGATATTCGCCCTGAGGCTCTTATAAGCCTAGCCAAGAGTTTAGCCCATGTTTAGACAAATCAGCACCCAAAGCCCTTGCCCAGCAGGGACACAGGTGGAATCACAGGGGTGGATTTTCTCTTTCCTATCCAGTTATCCAGGTTGGGCTTAAAAAGGGATAATGAGGTACTCTGCTTGATGTGGAGAGGGAGTCTATTCCATGGATGAGGGAGTCTCTGGGACACAAATCTGTCATAGGTTAATAAGTTGGTACTAGGCTATCAGCCCTAGGGCCTATACAAGCCTAGCCATAACAATTCCCTGGATATTTCTTCCCACAGTATTTACTTCCTTGGACCCCTGTCTAGCAGGGCGACTGATGTGATCCCCGGGGTGAATTTCCTATCTCCCATCCAGTCATCAAGGTTCCTTTTGAAGAGAGACAAAGAAGCACTCTGCTTGACATGTATGGGCAGTCTATTCCAGAGTCTGTGGAGTCTCTGGGTCAGGAACCTATCCCTCCAGCATGTTTTGTTCATTGTGATGACAAGGTTTAGATTCCTGGAGCGTGTGTCTCTGAGGGATTGGGATTTCTTTAAGTGTAGCATGTCCATCAGCTCTGGGTTTGACATGGCCTTGTATGTTAAGCAAAGATCGCCTCTGAGTAGATGATATGAGACAGAGTATAGGTGGAATTTTTTTAGACTGTCAGCATAGGGCATCTGCTTTAGGCCTGTGATTTATTTAATGAGGTATTTATGCGGTCTTTGCAGTTGTTGCAGATGTCTTGAGAGGTACATACCAAACAGGGCGTTGTATTCTATAATGGGTCTAATGAGGGATGAATAAAGTAGGACAATGACCTCCTTTTTTCTGAATGAAAAGCCCTTAGTGATGAGATGTGCCCCATAGAAGGATTTCCTAACTGTTGTGGTTATGTGGTTATCAAAGGTGAGACCACTGTCCACCTGTGTCCCTAAGTCTCTTATCACACTTTTGGTGTTTAGTATACTGCCATCTATGTAGTAATTCATGGGTACATGTTTTTTCCCAAAGGCGTTAACTATACATTTTCTTTGCATTGAGCTTGAGCCCATGGCTCTGTCACCAAGCATCTGTTTCTGTAAGGCCCTTTTGTAGAATATCCACATAATTTGGGGATTCAATAATGGTTCGCAGTTTGCGGTCATCTGCAAACTTTGTTAGCCAGAGTCCCTTTCTGTTGGTCTGTACTTCAGAGAAGTAGATGCCAAACAAGAGCGGTGCCAGGACTGAACCCTGCAGTACTCCACTTGTCCCTTGTCTGGAGCTGGATTTGGAGTCAGCTACTTTTACAATGTGGGTTCTGTCAGTAAGCCAGTTGACAACCCATTCAGTGACGTAGGGATTAATGATGAGCTTAGTAAGTTTATCTATGACTTCAGAGTGGGGGATGGTGTTGAAGGCCTTGGTGAGGTCCAGATAGGCTATGTGGACCACCTTACCCTTGTCCACTGCTCTGGAGACTGATTCGAAGAAATCAATCAGGTTCAGGAGACAAGATTGGCCCTTCACGAACCCAAACTGTGTGGGGTCCAGTGTTTGAAGGTTGCCAATGTCTTTGATTATAAGTTCCATGATAATACATTCCATGGCCTTGCAGATCAGGCTCGTCAGACTGATAAGGCGGTAGTTCCTGTGATCCAAGGTGGATCCCCCTTGTGGAGTGGAATAACTGTAGCTGTGCACCACTCAGTGGACAAAAAGCCTGATGTGAGGCTATGATTAAACATGATACTTAGGGGAGGTGCCAGTTCATTTTGTAGTTAATGTAGTACACAGCCTGGGATGTCATCTGGTCCCATGGATGCTGTATTCTTAGCTTTGGAGAGTATGGTTTTTACCTGTGTGGCAGTTATTACCGGAATTTGGCAATCTTTCAGTATTGAGATGGGTCCTTTAGGGGGTGAGAGGGGGGTGAAGTTTGCACTGAATCGATCTGCCATGATATTCACAATATCCTAGGGATCAGTATATTAAATGCCATTCTGTTGTAGCTCAGAGCAGATCTGAGCATTGCCATTTAGATTTCTGACATAGCTATAGAATGCCTTGTGGTTGCCTTTGGAATCTTTGGCAATTTTATTTTCATAACTAGCTTTGGAGGATTTTATGAGGGATCTCAGCTTCTTACTGAGGCTGGTAAGGGAGTTTTTTGCATCCTGGGATTTTCCTCTTTTCTGCAACAGTTTCTTCCTTTTGTTGTAAAGTTTGTTTATGGCAAGGGACCACCAGATTGGCTTCTTTTTTTGAAGGAGAGCCTCTTGGTTCTATTGGGGATGACACGATTCATGCACGAGTGGATGTGCTCGTACAGTGCCTTTGTGTAGGATTCAGCAGTCGAACTTTCAGTTCCCATCTGCATGGGTGTCATGAAGTTTGTCACTTCTGACTTAAGTAGCATGAAGTTGGCTTTTCGAAAAGTTTTTTATGGAGCTTTCCTTACTGGGGGGGGGGTGTGAATGTCAAGGGTGATTAGCTTATGGTCAGACCTGACTAACGAGGGGGTGCCATAGGTGTGGAGCAACAATTTCCCATGATGGTAATGACAAGGTCTAGGATATTGGAGCCCCTGGTGGGACTAAGGATTAGTTGATCCAGGACATTGGAATTTATGAATTCCAAGAACCGTTGGGCAAAGGTGTTGGTACACAAGTAGTTTTCCCAGTTGATGGCAGGGTAGTTGAAATCACCCAGTATTAGGGTGTTTGGTTGTATCTTAATATTTTCCAGTATGTTTAGAAAGGTGTAGTGAGAATCTTGGGGCATGGTGGGGGAATCTGTAGCAAGCTACAATTTGGATTGCAGTCTTACCTAGTGTTAGTTGCACCTGGAGAATTTCAGACGCATTGTGTTGGGCAACTAGCCTGGCGTTGCGAATATCCTTGGTGAATATGGACACTCCTCCACCTTTAGTGTTCCCGTCCTGGTTTGGTAGCCGAAAAGTGTGGTAAGAGTAGTAGCCTGGTATTGCAGGTGTGCTCCCTGGAGCCTTGAACCAGGTCTCAGTTACTATACAGATATCAATGTTCTCCATTTTTTAGGAGTGCCTTGAGAGAGTGCATTTTGAGGTTTAGACTTCTAGCATTAAGTAGCATCACATTCAGATTTTGCATGCTTGTACCTGTTATGGTGGTGGTTTTGTCCTTTGAACTTTGCCTAAAAAAGGCACTATAGGGGTGGCAAGAGACTTAGCCAGTAACCTGAATCCCAGGGGTGACAGGTGCAGACCATCTCTGGCAAAGCATCGTGGTCTGTCTATCATGTCATCCCAGGCAGACAGATACTAGATCCCCTTTGAATGACACCAGAAGTTTAGCCAATTGTTGAAGTCAATCATTTAGTCCTTATACTGTGGTATCATTCTGGGTGAATGCAGGATGCTACTCAGGGCTAGGGTCATACCTGCCTGGGTCACATGATCTGAGAGCTCCTCCATGTCTTTTTTCATGTAGTCCAGGGAAGTATAGCTCAAGTCATTCACTACAACATGGACAATGACAGAAGAGTCATATTTGTACTTGTTGTGGAGTGACTTGAGTGCATTTTCTCCTTGTTCACCCTGGTGAGTGAGACATCAGAGTGCCTGACTATAGAGTCACCTATAACTAAAGTGTTGGGTACGTTGTCTTGCCTAAGGGGCTGTTGTTGGGTGGCACACTGGTGTTGTGAGCTGTGACACTTTGGTTGTGTTTGGTGTTTGTTTGCGTTTCAGCTTCGGAGGTCCTTGTTACTTGGGCGGGTTACTGTTAAGGGCCTCCACATATGTGGGTTTAGTGTTGCTATGTGTGGGTGCTGATGGTGTGGGTTTAGAAGGGCTATGTGTTGCTTGAGGTGTAGTGTGGGTGTTAACCTTCTCCTCTTGACTGTCTATCACAATCTTGGGTGGAGGGAGCTTTGCTTCCAGTTTGGCTATGTAAATGCATCTCTCGCAGGTTGTAGTGTTGGGTGGTAGGAGAAGAGGGTTGTCTGTGTACATGAGACAATTGCTGCATTTTTTTTTTGTAAAGTACAAGAGCTGTGGTATTTTGCAATTATAGATTGTTTAGTGCCTATGACTAATTTCTCCTTATTAACAAGGAGAGTTGAGTGCTTGTATCAGTTTAAGACTTCCTAGTGCTTTCCAGCAGGTTTTAAAGCAAGTGCTAGTAACAGGGATGCTTAAAGGTAAGATGAAAAAAATGGTTTAGCCTAAACACTGCAGTGTGCGCTAGAGGAGTTAGATGTGAAAGTAGGTAACTCAAGTTTTACCTGTCTAAAAAGTTAAGTTTTAGTGGAGTCACTATTTTTAAAACAGCAAGATAGACTGAAAGGGGGTGGTCACTTTTGTATTCTGGTAATATGAAATACAGTAGGATGGCCAATAAATTTAAACAGTTGAAGGGGAGTGAGTTCACAAAATGATAATTTTGTGCTTACTTGCACAAGTCAGTAAAAACAGAGAGGAAATGAGATATATGGTCAAATTAACATAAGGGGAAGGCAACTTGAAAGACAGTGGTGTTTAAGAACACTACAGTAAACGGGTGAGAGGGTGGGGAAAAAAATTTCTTCCTGATTCACAAGAGTCAGAGCTGTGGTCTCCTTTCAAGTTTTAATATGCAATTCAAATCAGAATACAATTAAAACATAAGGTAAATAAAACAAATCACAGTATTCAAAATAGAAAAATGCAATAAAGTAATACAACAAATAAAAAGCAAACTAATAAGTCCTACTGATGTCACAGACCAGGTTGAGGTTGCACATTTGGGTTGCTCGAGTAGAGCTTGACTTGTGGATAAGCTAGAGAAAAAATTTAGCACACACACACACACACACACACACACACACACACATATATATATATATATATATATATATATATATATATATATATACATATATACACAAGCAGAAATGCACACATGCTTATGTATATATCTCTTAATCTCTTAATCTCTTGCTCTTAAGCTGTCTCTCTATATATATGCAAATATGTGTGTGTGTGTGTGTGTGTGTGTGTGTGTGCGTGCGTGCGTGCGCGTGTGTGTGTATATTTATTTATATATATATATATATATATATATATATATATATATATATATATATATATATATATATATATATATATATATATATATATATTGGATGGCGCAGTGGTGTGGTAGCGTTGTCACCTCACAGCAAGAGGTTCTCCGGTTCAATTCTTGGCCGGAATGCCGGGTCTATATCAGTTCACCGTAATGGCTGAAGTTCGAACACCAAATGTTCGAACTTCTAACCTCGAAGTGCAAAATCATTGAAGTTTTAGAACAGCGATTTTTTTCCCAAGGAAAAAAAATCGCTGTTCCAAGAAACCCACACAACACAAGCACACCAAAAAAACAGCAATCCACACACATACACTTAAAATCCTACATCTAAACCTACACTAAACTGTACATACACTGCTATCTATCCACTTACCTTAACCCAAACCCTGACCCTAAGGTCCATCACTATCGCACACTCACCTGACCCGTGCCCTAACCCTAACTCACCTATCCCTCCCTAACCGTAAAGTCTGTCACTATCGCACACCCACCACCTGCGCCCTAACCCTAACTCACCTATCCTGCCCTAACCCTAACGTCTGTCACTATCGCACACCCACCTCCCCACGCCCTAACCCTAACTCACCTAACCCGTGCCCTAACCCTAACGTCCGCACAATAACACACTTACCAGAACCCGACCTGTAACTTTCCACCACATCGCTGAATATGGCGAAGCCACAGAAACGGACCACCGAATTCTTTCCTTGGGAAAGAATTTGGTGTTCCGCGGCTTCGCAATAATCAGTTTTCGAACATCACAGTTCAAATATATGGTGTTCGAACTGCTGATGTTTCGACAAACTGATAGGAACACGGAATGCCTTCTGTGTGGAGTCTGCATGTCCTCCATGCATTCATGTAGGTTTTCTCCGGGTACTCCCATTTCCTCCCATGTTACAAAGACATGCATCTCGAGCATTTCTCCCCGGGCCTCATCTGAAAATTGGCTTCATTCCAAGTCAGACTTTCCCGGTAAACAAATGTTAAATAAAAAATAAATACACATATATGTGTGTTTGCATGTGTGTTTGTGTGTGTGTGTGCTTGTGTGTGTGTGTGTGTGTGTGTGTGTGTGTGTGTGTGTGTGTGTGTATGTGTGTGTGTATAAGAGAGATGCAGTTATATATCCAAATTGGAAGCCACGCACCCTCCAGCCAAGACTGGAATAACTAGTCAAGAGGAGAAGGTCAGCACTTGCACCACACCGCATGAAACACATAGCCCTCCAGGACACACACCAGCACTGCCTTCACATAAAAACAGAAACCACACACCCACCTTCACGGAGGCTCTCAATAAAAATCTACCCAAGCAGCAGAGACCTCCAAGGCAGAAATGCACTCGACCACCACAACACAACACTAATCACGAGACACATAACAGTCCTAAGCAGTGTGCCACTCAGCTAAAGCCCCTAAGGCAAAACAGCATGCCCAACACACTAGTCATAGGTAACGCAATAGTGAGGCACACTGATGTCCCACTCACTAGGTTGAATAAGGAGAATGTAACAGTCAGCTGCCTATCAGGTGCCAGGATCCCCCACATAATGCATGCACTCAGGTCCCTCAACAACAAGTACAAATACGACTCCATCATTGTACATGTGGGTGTGAATGACCTGAGACATACCTCCATGGACTACATGAAAAGAAACATGGATGAGCACTCGGGTTATGTAGCCAAGGCGGGTATGACCCTAGCCTTGAGCAGCATCTTACCATCACCCGGAATGGCACCACAGTACAAGCAGAAAATTATTGATTTCAACAATTGGCTAAGTTTCTGGTGTCATTCTAAGTTGATTCAGTATCTGACTGCCTGGGATGACATGATTGCCAGACCTCAATGCTTTGCCAGAGATGGCCTGCATCTGTCACCGCTGGGCTTCCAGATACTGGCCAATGCTCTTGCCAGCCCTACAGTGCCTTTTTTAGATGGTGTTCCAAAGACCAAATTACCACCAAACAAATGCAATCTGAGGGTCATGCTGCTCAATGCTAGAAGTCTCAATCTCAAAATACACTCACTCAAAGCACTCCTTAAATGGAGAACATCGACATTTGTGCTGTAACAGAGACCTGGTTCAAGGCAGCAAAAAACACCCCTGCACTACCAGGCTATAACTCATTCCACACCTTTCGGCCCCAGAACCTGGACCAAAGCTACAAAGGCAGTGATGTTTCCATTTCCATAAAGGATGCGTCCGCCTCCAGACTGATAGCCCAACATAACACATCAGAGATACTTCAGGTGCAGCTAACATTGGGTAAGACCGCGATTCAGGTCATAGCCTGCTATAGGTCCCCAGCCATGTCCCAAGAATCGCACTCCACATCCCTAAGCACCCTGGAGAATATTAGGGTCCAACCTAACACTCTCTTACTAGGTGACTTCAACTACCCCTCCATTAACTGGGTAACCTACTTATGTATAAATACACTTGCCCACTGTTTCCTGGAGTTCATTAATTAATTCTGATGCCCTGGACCAGCTCGTTCTTACCGCCACTAGAGGTAGCAACATCCTTGACATGGTTATTACTAACATGGGCAACCCTTGCTCTACACCAATAGTCAGCTCCTCCCTGGTTAGATCTGGCCACAAACTAAGCACCTTGGAAATCCACATCCCTCCCACCCCACCCTACCCGCAAAGGTAACCAGCATGAAAAACTTCTCCAAAACTAACTTTGGGCTCCTAAAAACAGAGACGGCTAACTTCACGGCACACATGCAAATGGATAATAGTTGTGTGACCGCAGAGTCATACACCAATGCACTGTATGAACACGTACAAAAGTGCATAGATCTCACTATACCCAATAGAACCAAGATGGTCTCCTCCATAAAAGGAAGCCAATCTGGTGGTCCCCTGCCATAAACAAGCTCTACAACAGATGGAGGAAACTGATGCGTAATAAGGTGAAGTTCCAAGACTGGAAAAACTCCCTTATCAGCCTCAACAAAAAGTTGAGATCCCTCATCAAATCCTCTAAAGCTAGCTATGAAAACAGAATTGCAGCAGTAAAGACAACCACAAGGCCTTCTATAGTTATGTAAAGAATCTCCACGGCAATACCCAGATTTGCTCTGAGCCACTGCACAATGGTACCTCCTATACCAAGCCAACAGATATTGCCAGTATACTGGCTGACAGATTCAGTACCAAATTTACCCCCCCCCCAAAGGACCAATCACAATACCAGTAGATTGCCAGGCACCCAGTATTACTGCTGCATAGGTTAAAACAGCACTGTCCAAGGCCAAGAATATAGCTTCTATGAACCTGACAATATCCCTGGTTGTGTTCTATATGAACTACAGAGTGAACTGGCACATCACCTGCGTGTCCTGTTCAATCATAGTCTCACCTCAGGCTTTGTCCCTACGGAATGGCGCACTGCTACAGTCATCCCTCTCCACAAAGGAGAAGTGACTACAGACCTTGGGAACTATCGCCCCATTAGCCTGACAAGTCTGATATGCAAAGCTATGGAATGCATCATCATGGACCTAATAAACAAGGATATAGGGAATCTCCAAACTATGGATCCCACACAGTTTGGTTTTGTGAGGAGTAGATTATCCCTGCTCAACTTGGTCGACTTCTTGGAGTCAGTCATCAGAGCTGTGGATGAAAGCAAGGTGGTTCATACAGCCTACCTTGATCTGGCCAAGGCTTTTGATACCATTCCCCACTCAGGAATCATAGAAAAATTCACTGAGCTTGGTATCAACCCCTATATCACTAGGTGGGTTGCAAAGTGGTTCACAGATAGAACCCACAGTGTGAAAGCAGCTGATTCCAAGAAGGACTGTTGAATAGTCACGAGTGGAGTCCCACAGGGTTTGGTCCCAGGTCCTTTCCTGTTTGGTATCTACTTCTCTGAAGTCCATGCCAACACAAAGGGACTCTGGCTGACAAAGTTCACAAGCAACTGCAAGTTGGGAACTATTATTAACTCCTCAAGTGATGTTGACATCCTACAGAATGGCCTCACTGAGACCAACGACTGGTGTAAAAACCATAGCCTTAAACTGAATGCCAAAAAATGTGTTGTCATCTCCTTTGGGAAAAACCCAGTTCCAATGAATTACCACATTGATGGTAGTCCACTGAACACAGAAGGCGTTATAAGAGATCCGTGAACACAGGTTGACAGCATCTTCTCTTTTGATCACCACATTGCCATTGTGGTCAAAAATTCCTTCTATGTGGCACATCTCATTACTAAGGGTTTTGCATCCAGGAAGAAAGAGGTCATTGTCTCCCTCTACTCTTCCCTCATTAGGACAGTCATCGAATACAATGCCCCATTTGGCATATACCTCACTAAACACCTGCAACAACTGGTGAGACCAAAAAAGTACCTCACAAAGAGGATCCCAGGCCTTAAACACTTGTCCTATATGGAGACACTCAAAAAACTCCAACTATTCTCTGTATCATATCGCCTACTTAGAGGCGATCTCTGCTTGACTTACAAAGCCATGTCTGACCCAGCTCTGTTAGAAATGCTACATCTAAAGAAATCCAAATCCCTCTGCACCACATGCTCTAGAGACCTCAACCTCATTACCACAATAACAGAACATGCTGGAGGGACAGGTTCATAACCCAGAGACTGCACATGCTATGGAAGAGACTTCCCATACATGTCAAGCAGAGCACCTCGCTGACCCTCTTCAAGAGAAATCTTGATGAGTGGATGGGAAACAGAAAATTCACCCCAGGGATCACTCCAGTGGCTCTACTCGACAGAGGCACTGGGAACTAAGATTGGGTGGAACTATGCCAGAGTAATCCTATGGTTAGGGTTGTAAAGGCCCCAGAGCCATTAGCCTAGTACACACTTATGAACCTATGAGCCTATATATACTGTATATGTAGATATATATATATATATATATATATATATATATATATATATATATATATATATATATATATATATATATATATATATATATATATGTATATATATATATATATATATATATATATATATATATATATATATATATATATATATATATATGTATATATATTCTTATTTAAATATGTATATATGTATATATATATATATATATATATATATATATATATATATATTGTATGGCGCAGGGGATGTGGGAACTCTGTTGCCTCACAGTAAGAGGTTCGCCGGTTCAATTCTTGGCTGGAATGCCTTCTGTGTAGAGTCTGTATGTCCTCCCTGCATTCATGTGGGTTTTCTCCAGGTACTCCCGTTTCCTCCCATGTTACAAAGACATGCGTCTGAAGCATTTCTCCCCTGGACTCAGCTGAAAATTGGCTTCATTCCAAGCCAGACTTTCCCGGTAAATACATGTTAAATAATAAATAAATATACGTGTGTGTGTGTGTGTGTGTGTGTGTGTGTGTGTGTGTGTGTGTGTGTGTGTGTGTGTGTAAGTAAATGTGTGTGCCAGGCTGCTCACAGGATCTTTTATCTATGGGCCTCCCACAAAAAATGGGATTTATGCCCTGTCAGATTTACCCAGTAAACAAACATCAAGTAAATAACTAACTAAGTATGAGCATGTGTATACAGATGTGTGAGTGCAAAGAAGTGCGCGTGCGTGTGTGTGTGTTTGTGTGTGTGTGTGTGTGTGTGTGTGTGTGTGTGTGTGTGTGTGTGTGTGTGTGTGTGTGTGTTTGTGTGTGTGTGTGTGTGAGTGTGTGTTGTATAGATTTAGAAATACTGTTTTAATGTCTTATAGAAGACAGATATGCATTTGTTGTATAACATAGTAAATAAGCTTATTTAATCAACATAGTAGATGCAACAGTTTACATCACCATCTCTGATGGTTTTTGGAGGCACAAGTGCCTATACTACGAGCACTCTGAAAATAATAAGCACAGTTAATTATCGGTGTAAATTAGCATTTTGAAGAGAATGATGAATACTAAAATTTAATGCTGAATTAGGAAAAAAACATCAATAGCAGTTATCTTGGTCTTCATTTATCATTGCAATCATAGATAAATTATTTTTTTCTTTTTCTTTCAGCTGTTCCCATTAGGGGTCACCACAGCTGATCATCTGTTTCCATTTCTTCCTATCCTCTGCATCTTGCTCTGTCACGCGAACCACATGCATGTCCTTTCTCACCACATCCATAAACCTTATCTTGGGCCTTCCTTTTTTCCTCTTACCTGGCAGTTTCATCCTTAGCATCATTTTCCCAATATACCCAGCATCCCTCCTCAGTACATGTCCAAAGCAACGCAATCTCGCCTCTCTGGCTTTGTCTCCAAACCGTCCAACCTGGACTGACCCTCTAATATACTTATTCCTAATCCTGTCTACCCTCATCACACCCAGTGCAAATCTTAACATCTTTAACTCTGCCACATCCAGCTCTAACTCCTGCCTTTTTGTCAATGCCACTGTCTCCAACCCATATAACATAGCTGGTCTCACTACCCTCTTGTAGACCTTCCCTTTCACTCTTACTGGTACTCGTCTGTCACAAATCACTCCTGACACTCTTCTCTACCCAGTCCACCCTGCCTGTACTCTCTTCTTCACCTCTCTTCCACACTCACCATTACTCTGAACTGTTGATCCCAAGTATTTAAACTCATTACCTTCTCCAGCTCTACTCCCTGCATCCTCACCATTCCTCTATCCTCCCTCTCATTCACACACATATATTCTGTCTTAGTCCTGCTGACCTTCATTCCTCTCCTCTCTAGAGCATATCTCCACCTCTCCATGGTCTCCTCAACCTGTTCCCTACTCTCACTACATATTACAATGTCATCTGCAAACATCATAGTCCATGGGGACTCCTGTCTAATCTCGTCTGTCAACCTGTCCATCACCACTGCAAATAATAAAGGGCTCCGAGCTGATCCTTGATGTAATCCTACCTCCACCTTAAACACATCTGTGACTCCCACTGCAGATCTCACCACTGTCACACTACCCTTGTACATATCCTGTACCACTCTTACATACTTCTCTGCCACTCCCGACTTCCTCATGTAATACTAGAACTCCTCTCTAGGCACCCTGTCATATACTTTCTCTAAGTCCACAAAGACACAATGCAATTCCTCCTGACCTTCTCTGTAATTCTCCATCAACACTCTCAGAGTAAACATTGCATCTGTAGTGCTCTTTCCTGGGATGAAACCATACTGCTGATCACTAATCATCACCTCCCTTCTTAACCTAGCTTCCACTACTCTTTCCCATAATGTCATGCTGTGACTGATCAGTTTTACCCTCTGTAGTTACTACAGCTCTGCACATCACTCTTACTCTTAAAAATCAGTACCAAAACACTTTTTCTCCATTCCTCAAGCATCCTCTCACTTTCAAAGATTTCATTAAACAATCCGGTTAAAAAATCCACTGCCGTTTCTCCTAAACACCTCCAAGCTTCCACAGATATGTCATCTGGACCAACAGCCTTTCCATTCTTCATCCTCTTCATAGCTGTCCTTACTTCCTCCTTGCTAATCTGTTTCACTTCCTGATTCACTATCCGCACATCATCCAACCTTCTCTCCCTCTTATTCTCTTCATTCATCAACCCCTCAAAGTACTCTTTCCATCTGCTCAACACACTCTCCTCACTTGTGAGTACGCTTCCCTCATTATCCTTTATCACCCTTACCTGCTGCATATCTTTCCAAGCTTAGTCCCTCTGTCTAGCCAATTGGTACATGTCCTTTTCTCCCACCTTTGTGTCCAAGCTTTCATACAACTCTTCATACTCCTTATCCTTAGCCTTCACCACCTCTCTCTTTGCCATACACCTAATCTCCTTATACTCCTGTCCACTTTCTTCATCTCTCAGACAATACCACTTCTTCTTCACCAACCTCTTCCTCTGTATACTCTCCTGTACTTCCTCATTCCACCATCATGTCTCCTTGTTATCCTTTCTCTGTCCACATGTCACACCAAGCACCTTTCTAACAGCCTCCCTTACTAGCTCTGCTGTAGTTACCCAGCTGTTCGGTAACTCTTCACTGCCACCCAGTGCCTGTCTTAATTCTTCTCTGAACTCCACCTCACAATCACCCTTTTTCAATTTCCACCATTTGATCCTTGGTGCTGCCCTTACACTCCTCCTCCTCTTCTTGATCACCAACGTCATTCTACAGACCACCATTCTGTGCTGCCTAACTACACTTTCCACCATCACCACTTTACAGTCTTCAATCTCCTTCAAACTGGTCCTCCTGCATAGAATATAATCCACCTGTGTGCATCTCCCTCCACTCTTGTATGTCACCCTGTGCTCCTCCCTCTTGTTAAAATATGTATTCACCGCAGCCATGTCCATCCTTGTTGCAAAATCCACTACCATCTGACCTTCTGCATTCCTTTCCTTAACACCATACCTACCCATCGCTTCCTCATCCCCTCTGTTCCCTTCACCAGCATGCCCATTGAAATCTGCTCCAATCACCACTCTCTCACCCTTGGGTACAATCATCACCACTTCATCCAACTTACTCCAAAATGTTCTCATCCATCGCACACCCAACTTTCGGGTCATATGCACTAACAACATTCATCATTACACCATCAATTTCCAGCTTCATAAACATCACTCTTTCTGACACTCTTTTCATCTCCAAAACACTCTTGGTATACCGTTCCTTCAGGATAACCCCTACCCCATTTCTCCTCCCATCCCCACCATGATAGAACAATTTGAACCCACCTCCAATACACCTGGCCTTACTTCCCTTCCACCTGATCTCTTTCACACACAATATATCAACCTTCCTTCTGTCCATCATATCAGCTAGCTCTCTTCCTATACCAGTCATGCTGCCAACATTCAAAGTTCCTACCCTCACTACCACACTCCTAACCTATCTCCTCTCTTCCTGCATTCGGGCATGCCTTCCCCCTCTTCTTCTCCTTCTCCTCCTTCGGCCAACAGTAGCCCAATTTCTGACAGCACCCTGTTGGCTAACAGTACTGGTGGTGGTCATTGTTAACCCGAGCCTCGACCGATCTGGTATGTAAATCTGTATTGTTTTCCGCATATCTCATTTGGCAAATGTTTTACGCCAGATGCCCTACCTAACACAACCCTCCCGATTTATCCGGGCTTGGGACCATCACAAAGAAATGCACTGGCTTGTACATCCCCATCATAGGTAAATACTAACAATAAAAACTTATTTTAGGATAAAGCTATCAAATATACATGTTAAGTTTACATTTTCTTCTCATATTATATGCACAGTTTAACAATCGACAGAATGGTCTACACCAGCATTGAATTTAATACTACAGAAAATTACCAAGGTGTAATATTACTCTTATATTGAGTATAAACAGGATTATTTGTAGTTGTAGTGGTGGGTTGGGGATGCACTCTACTGTGTACAATAATCTGATGATCAGTGGGGGTATGGGTCATGATCCTAGCACTGGCACAGGCAGATTGAAATATAAAATATACAAGCAAATAAATCACTAAATAACTCACTAAGTAAAGCTTCACTTCAAGAGCATGCCGGAAATATGCATTATGGGCCTACATCATTGACATTTAAGTGCTGGAGGTGGAATAAAACAGATTAGTTGGGTACATTGTACAAGTAATGATATTCTGGCTACATACCTAACTTGGGCACTGATGGTACCATGCTCTATTAAGAGAACATGTTTCAGCCTAACCTTTGTCAGAAATTAATATGCTATATTGTACCACACCTCCTACAGCCTGTGTACTACCAGTATGCACCTCTGTGGAACAGATACATTCACAGGTGCTGGATCTGTAGTTCCAGAAATCACAGTATGTATTCCTGTATTTCTTATGTCTAAACAGGAGTCAGCATGTCCAGAGGATGTGGCCAACAAAAGCAGGAAAACTAAAGTAATTCTGAAAAATGACATCCTGGTGAAGGCCCTCAAACAGCACTGACATTTGCTTGTGTGGACAGAGGGGTGCTGACTACCCATTAATGTGTCAGGTGGCAGTCTGTGTTGTGGAGCATCAGTGATGTGGGTGAACCTAACCACACCTTGGGTCAGTGTCAGCATGGCCTAACTAGTATGACCAGCTCTTCCAAGCAGAAGGCATGCATAATTATGAGAGAGAGAGAGAGAGCGAGAGAAAGAAAAGGAGAGAGGTCCACAAGAAGTGTTAGGGCATGGAGGAGTTCCTTGTGTCCTCTGGCATGGGAGATGCACCACAGTTTCTCTCTAGTGGTGCTGGGCTGATACAGACTACCTGTGCCTCAACAAGTGAGGCAGAAGCTCAGTAATACCAAGCAGATGTTTACATGCACTGCTATTACACATATAGGCCATAATCTACAAAGCCAGTGTAGTGAACCTGTGTTTTCATAGGCACCTCAGGTCTGTAATGAGGCAATACTATCACAGAAGATAAAGCTGAGTAAAACATAATTTTAATGAGTTAACACACTTGCCCTGCATAACACATGGGCACCCGGTTGACAATCCTATTGTTGACCATCTTTATTATCGAATAGAATAAAAGCTGGTCTGTGTGATCGAAAATCAGCTGATTTTATATACTGGCTTTTATTTCTCTGTGAAAGCACAATATAGTTGGGATAAAGGAATTTCCCCTTTCCCCACTGTAGTACAATCTCAGTGTTGGTATATATAATTATTAGGGGGTGAAGAAGATGCAGCACCCCATGGGGAATGCAGGGGGTGCTTGTACCCCTGCAAAAAATAGCTTAAGTTAGTTTTGGATGTTCTGACAGACATTTTCAGGAGGCATGCTCAACAGCTGTGTCCTAAGCTATCAGATGAAGTACTACTCACAAAGTAGGACATACTCTTTGCCATGGGGTGTCTCAATCCCTGACCCACTCAGCAGCAAAATAATACCAGGCTAAAGTCATTCAGTGGTAGTCCATTCCTTTCATGGGAAGATGCTGCCTGACAGTCAGGATACTTCCAGTGGGCACTATCCCTGCACTTGGCTCCTGTAATCTGTTTCTTTCACCCAGTTAGTGTTGACAGTCTGTTATTATGCCCCCTATCCCCTGTACATGTGATGGCTACTGTCACCTACATCATTCTCCTTCCTGTGTAATGTGAAGTAATACCTAATGTACAGTTACCAGATCATGCACAGACAAGCACAGCATGATAGGAATACTTTATGTTTCATGTTTATTGTGAGTGACACCGTCACTTTATGATTGTCATAGCTCACAGTTATTAGCCAAACATTGTAACCTTGCCATTTTGCCTTGTAATGTGCCTGTCACTGCCTGCAAGTGGCTCTTCATACATATCCCTTATTTTGTTGCAGATTATTGTCATTTCCTTCTACTTGTGTCACTTCTTTGATGTCTAGATCATATTATAATACATTCCTATAATTATGTGACTATCCTGCCACCACAGAATCATATTTTGCAGTGTGACACATACCAAAAGCTCTCAGGGGATTACTGCAGTGGATCTCCAGATGTATCAAGGCACAAAGCCATGCTATCTGCTGACCAAATGCATGTTTAGTTATATTTTTTGTCTGGACATGGTCAGTGTTGAATTGCATTTTTCAAATGATTTCCAGATTGTGGACCATCTATACGATTGAGAGCTTAAGAAGCAGACAGAATCAAGTGCAACAAATAAAATAACACAATTATTTGTGGGCGGGTGTTGACTACATGCATAGTTTGTCAATATGTCAAAATAACAGCATTTATTCTACATACCATGCCAGCATTTACCAACCAGATGTCCATATGGGAAATCACCTTTCTGACAGTGTGAAAGTGAACAGGTCAGATGTATGGCATATATGGAAATCACAGGAACTGCCTGAGTGCTGCACACATGCACATTCACTGATGATAACCCCTTACGCATTTCAGATTACCTGGCAGTTCAAGGAATGGAAGCCCTTCCTGTTCACAAACATCTCTATTTTAGGGGTTGCCAGGTAGAGCTTTTATTGGTACATGTGTGAAACCTATGGCACCCAGTACCTCAGAGAGGTATGCAACATTATACAAACCACATGTGGTGGTGTGTATATGTTGCTCTCTCTCTCACTCTCTCTTTTGTACTGTCCTGGGAAACCAGATATGCTTATACTCATGTATTAACATAATGATAAGTGTTCATGAGGTAGATGACTATCAAATGTTCTTTGAAAGGTCACAGTAACTAGTATGGTAATTAAGAGTGTGAGCTGTAACTCCTGTAGTACAGGGTTTGACTCCCTCAGTCCTCAGTTGTCTGCTGTGTGACCTCAAGTAAGTTGTAAGTCACTTAACCAAAGAGTGCTTGGGGGCATCTGAGAGTTTGGGCTAGGCTTCTTAATGATCTTCTGGACTGGAAGAAAAGTAGTTGTTTAAGAGCTGCACATATCTTAGTTCCCACAGTTATAGGGAGGCTATGACTTCTTCTCAATTCATCTCATGGGTAATACATGTCATCCAGGATTCATATTATATCGGAGTCTACTCAAAACTGCCCTATTATTTGCTCATCCATGAGATCTTGGTTCATAGGTGCATAGGAGTTTACTAGGCTAATAGCCCTAGGACCTTTACAAGCCTAGCCATGTTATACCTGTGTTCCCTAAATGACCTTGGTTAGATGGTATTTATTCACAGATCGACTCTGTGATCAGCACTGACTGCCCCTGTCAATGAGGAACATAGGTGCTACCTCTGGGGTAAATTTATGGTCTCTCATCCAATTTGTCTAGGTTGCACTTGAATAGGGTCATTGAGAAGCTCCGTTTCACAGGAATTGGGAGTTTATTACAGAGCAGCAGCAATTTCTGGGAGATATATATGTGTCTCAAGCTAGGTTGAGATCCCTGGAGTGAGTGACTCTTGCCTCATTTGATTTGCAAACGTGCAACAATTCCATTAGGGCAGGGCCAGAGACTGCTCTGTAGACCAGGCACAAGTCACCTCTCAGCAGCCTGTAGGATACGGAGTACAGTGACAGGGCTTTCAGTCTTTCCTTGTAGGTCATGTTTTGGAGGTCCTGAATTTTCTTGATGAGAAACCTCTGTGGTTTCTCCTGCTGCTGCAGGTATCTACTGCCAATCATTAGCAGACCGGAGTTCCACTGTGGCGATCCCCAACCGGGAAAAGCAGAAAGAAGAAGAAGAAGTGGTTTGATGAGGGTCAAGTAAAAAAGAGTCATAGCATCCTTAGTCTTGGATGCGATGCCTTTACTTATAAGATGTACAGCGTAGAAGGCTTTCCTTACCACTGTAGACACATGGTGATCGAAGATTAGATTGCTATCAACCTGTGTTCCCAAATCTCACAGCACTGGTTTTAGGCTTAGGGAGTGCTGTCAATATTGTAATTTGCAGGGACTTCCTCTTTGCCAAAGGGAATAATATTGCACTTTTTTGCATTTAGTTTTCATCCATGACTTTGGCAAGAATCATTTGTCTGTGTTAGCACCTTGTGTAAAATGTTAGCATCATTTTGGGACTCAGTGATTGTGCCTCGTTTGCAATCAACAGCAAACTTGGTAAGCCACAGGGCATCTACTTTCACCTACACTTCCAAGAAATAAATTCCAAACAGTAAGGGGCCCAGCACAGATCCTTGTGGTATGTCACTGGTAACTGGTCTACTGGTAGACAGTATGTGTTTTGTCGGTGAGCCAGTTGGCTACCAGTGCAGTTATGTTTATTTTATTTTATTTATTTTTATTTTACATTTGTTGACCGGGCTAGTCTAGCTGGAGATATTTCCATTTTCAGTAGCGGCCCGGGGAGAAAAGCTCCACAGAAGTAAAATACATACAGAAAAACCAGCATACAAAAAAATAAGAGAATTAGTAAAAAAGTTTGTAAAAAAAAACAAAAAACAAGCAAACTCTTCAATTTAAATTGGTATGTATGGTTTAATCCCCAGCTGGGAGAGTTTCTCAATGATACCTGAGAGGGAGATTGTGTCAAAAGTCTTGGCTAAGTCAAGATAGGTGGTATGTACTATTTTGCCTTCATCCAGGGCTTTGGTGACATTCTCGAAGTAGTCCACCAGGTTCAATAGGCATGATCTACCCTTAACCAAGCCAAACTGGGTTGGGTCAAGAGCTTGAAGGTTGCCTATGTCCTTGTTGATAAGGTCCATGATGATTCTTTCCATGCCCCTGCAGATAAGGCTGGTTAGGCTTATGGGTCTATAGTTCCCAGGTTCGGTTGATGGACCCTCTTTGTGCAAGGGGATTACTGTTGCTGTTCTGTACTCTGCTGGAACAAAGCCAATGCGCAGGCTGAGGTTAAAGAGAGTGGCAAGTATTTCTGCTAGTTCTTGTTTTAGATTATTTTTTAAGTCACCTGGGGTTCTATCTTGTCTCATAGAAGCCATGTTTTTGGCCTTGGAAAGTGCAGATATGTACTGATTTTTGGAGATACGAGGTAGAGGACTGGTGTCAGGTATGCTTTGGAGTATGGCTGGTGGGGGGGGCTTTATATCAAAATATCGAAAGTTTTCTTACCCGAATACCGAAACGCCGACACATATTCCGTAAAAATACACCGAATGCCCTAAACTGTGAAATTCAAAAACTCGAAATGTCATAGTTGTCCCATCCCACTGCCAGCAACATACTACCTAACTAAATAAACCACATACATACACTAAACAAACCCCTACTTCTAACCCTAAACTAAACCTTACTTCTAACCCTACACTAAATCTTTCATTTACCACCAAGTATGCACTTAACTTAACCTGCACCCTAACCCTATGGTCCATAACTATCACACACTTACCTTAAAAAGCTATACCCAAACAAACTAAATAATCCACACACATACACTTAATAAAACTCTACTTCTAACCCTACACTAAATCTAACATACATTACCATCTATGCACTTACCTTAACCCGCACCCTAACCCTAAGGTCCGTAACTATCGCACACTTACCTTACGGAGCTATACCGCAAAAGGGCCAACCATGACGAATCGACGTTTTGGATTTCACACTTCAGGACGATCGATGATTTTGCAGTTCTATGAAGACATGTCAGCATTTAGGTGTTCGGGTAAGTCAACGTTCGAGTTTTCAATATAGACCCGGTGGGGGCAAGGGGGTGTAGTTTGCATCAAATCTGTCATCTAGCAGGTTGGAAATTTCCTCAGGTTCAGTATGAGAGGTACTGTCCACTATAAGTTTGGGACATAGTTGGGCATTCCCTTTCAGATTTTGGCCATAGCTAAAAATGCCTATGATTACAACTAGCAACCCTCCCTGGGAAACCTCCTCACTACACCACTCAGACAACCCATTAAACTATACCATAGCTCCAAGTTTGTTCTGTACCAACCACCTAGACTATCATGCAAATAAATTCCAAACCCCACTAAACACCTCTCAAGCCTATCTAACCTACACTACAAATTCACCAAACTGCTTTTACACCTTTTAAAGTAATTATGCCAATCGGGTGACATTCACCCTAATCCTGGCCCCACCCCTCTAACCCACACAGTTAATTGCCTTATCACAACCAACTTTTCGCAATTACATAGTAAAAACAAATCCTTACTTCTCCTCCTTAATATGAATGTAAGCTGTATTGTAAACAAAGTTCACAAACTACATTCTTTGCTTTCCCTCTGTGCACCATGATATTGTAATATTAACAGAAACTTGGCTAAAGCCCACCAATAACAACAACAATATTGTCGCTCCTAGATACAGCATGCTACGCAAGGATAGGATTACCAAAAAAAAAGATCACCTAACACTAAATTACCTGGATCTAGACATCCCTGACTTTGGAAATTCAGAACTAATCTTTGCCAAATTAAAATTCAACCCAAAAAAACACATCAACATCATTGGTGGTTATATACATCTAGGTAATAATATCCCCACATTAGAAGACATACTACAATGGTCCTCTACTTCCTCCCACAAGAAACAGTCCTGATGGGTGATTTCAAAATTGATTGGATGGACTGCTCATCTCAGAATCTCAGATCTCATATTGACCTTCATATGTTCACCCAACTTATTACATCCCCCACCAGAACTGACAAATCAACCAAGCGACAATCTATCCTTGACTGGGTACTGGTTAACAATCCCTCCTTTTCTTCTCAGGCAGGATGTCTTACTGATGGTCTAAGTGACCACATACCAACCTTCCTTGTACGTACTCACACATATCACAATAACCAAACCATATACCACACTATTACAAACAAAACAGAATTCAACCCACATAAATTCATCAAATGTTGTAATTGAGACTCATTCAAACAACTTCCTTTAGAAGGTGCTGTTAACTCCATTACCAGAACTTTTTTAGATATATTAAACTGTCACGCTCCCCCCCAGAACCATCAGAGTTAAGGTCAACTACACTCTCTGGCTAAGTAAAGAATGTAGATCCCATCTGAAATCTAGGGACAAGGCCTGGGAACAACATCACAAATATAAAACCTAAATTACTAAACAAACATTCCTAGAACTGCAAAACATAGCTAAGAAACTTGTAAAAATAGGCAAAATCAATTACTACCATAACTTTCAGAAAAAATATCACAACAACCCTCAAAAGTTTGGGGCTGCAGTCAATAGTATACTATCACCAGGTAAAGCTATGATCCTCACTCCAATCTCAAACAGCAACTCTGATAATATAGCAACATAATTTAATAAATACTTTACAGAAACTATCTCATTCCTCGCCAATTCTTATAACACCTCCAGTAACCTTGCCTTTGTTGCTCCCCAGCTCAGCAACATCCCCAAAATAGCCCCTACCAATTTACATTACAACCAGTGTCTGTTGATACCATAAAAAAACTACTGCGTAAACTTAAACCTACTACCTTAGCTGCAGATAACCTCCCTGCTGAATACCTGCAGATTGCCACTGAAGGGATAGCATATCCTGTAGCAATACTCCTTAACAGATCCATATCTGGGAGCACAGTACTTGTTATCTGGAAGATCTCCCACATAATTCCTTTACATAAAGGGGGCAATTCGACTGAACTTACTATCGACCAATTGCCATTCTATCTCCCTTATCTAAAATTCTAGACAGAATCATCCATACTCAACTCATGGATCATTCACACCCACAAACTACTATCTAACACACAACATGGTTTTCGTCCCTATCACAGCACCACCACTGCCCTACTCTCCTTCACTAGTACAGTTAATTACTTTTGAAATCAAGGACAATTTGTATATGCCATATTTGTAGACTTCTCCAAAGCTTTTGATATGGTACATCATAGCAAACTTATTGAAGTTCTTTCTGTCCTAAATCTTTCTAACTCCTCTATCACCTGGTTTCAATACTGTCTGCCTGGACATCAGCAGGCTGTACTTTGGCAGTACCAACTCTCACCTCCCCTACCACTTGCCTTAGGGGTCCCTCAAGGCTCTATCCTTGGACCTCAATTCTTCTCCCTCTTCATCAATCAACTTCACACCTCCACTCCTCATGCCTCTGGGATACAATATGCAGATGACTCTACCCTTATATATGCAGCCTCCTCCCTACAAGACCTCCACATCATAACTCAAGATTCATTCCTATATGTAGAAAAATGGCTTACCAACTCTCAACTTATTCTAAACCCCAATAAAACAAAGCTTCTTATCTTGTACCCCACAAGAGCTCCCTCTTCTTACTTAACTTTCAGCTTGGAGTCCAAAAATAAAACCATTATTACCCCAGTAACACATACTAACTGTTAGGCATTGAAATTGACAATAATCCGAAATTTGACATTTATATTGCACAAACTATTAAAAAGGCTCACAAAAAACAGGTCTTCTTTACAGAAGCAAGCAGTTCCTAACCAGATCCACAAAAGCTACTATCGCCCGTACCCACCTCCTGTCAACTCTCTTATATGCCTCCCCAATACTAATTAACCTCCATAAAACTGACCTTACCAAATCTGAATCATGCTACAATATAATTTCCAAATTTGCTACTGATGTCTCACATATGTCACATCACTGCACTGCTCTTAAACAACTTAGCTGGCTAGAACTTCCTCAGTTGTTTCAGTATAAACAACTTATCTTTGCCCACAAAATCCTACACCAGCCAGATAACATCCCTTTTCTCAACAATATTATACAACCATATGCCACTATTAGACCCCTATGCTTTAGTAACAAAGTTATATTAAAGACCACCAAACCTAACAACTCAGCTGGTGAATCACTCTTCTCAAATGTCATTCCTAAACTGTGGAACAAACTTCCATCCAACATTTCCTCTAACTGCTCCTGAGCACAATTTAAAAAGCTCCTAAATTCTTACTTTATAGAAAACTGGCTTTGTTCCTGTTATCATCCTGCATAATTCTTAGCTCTTTATTTCTATCTACATCTGTCATAGTTACTCCTGTCATACTATATAACTCATTCTCTTTCCTCATTCTATACTTAATTCCCTTATTCTTGTTCAAACGCAGCTATCGTTTTTGTTATTAATTTCACTAGATGTTGCATTGTCATTTTTCTGTTATTGTATTGGTATGCTACTTGAACATTTGTATTTTTATCTGATCAACATGTTTTCTACTGCTTACTGGAGCTTATTTCCCCGGGCTTCCGCTGAAAAAGGACATGTGTGCAGTAGACTTTCCCGGTAAACAAATGTGAAATAAATAAATAAATTATCCTTAACTGGGGATGCTAATTTAGATTCGTAACTAGCTTTAGAGGAATTGGCAAGATATTTGATTTGCTTGTTCAGGCAAATCTTTCTTCTGCTGACTAAGTTCCCTCTTGTCCTTAAACATCAATGTCTTCCTTTTGTTATATAACCTATTTATACTTGAGGTTCACCAGGATGGCCTGTTTTTTTGGGAGGACCTGGTTTTGATCCAGTCAGGCACAGCCGAGTCTATACAGTTGTTAGGTGATTATACATGGCATCTGTGTACTCCTCTGCATAGGAGTCATTGTTGACTGTGTTAGCGGGGGGTAGGGGTCGAAACTTTTTATACCATCATCTAGTAGGCTGTAGTTTGATTTGGAGAAATTTTCAGATTTTTTTGCTCCTGTGGAGGTGTAAGGTCTGATCACTCCTTCAGACAAGACAGATTTATGGTCTGACCTTATCAGGGAGGGCAACACACAAGGGGTAGTGCAGTGACCCCTCCATGTTGGTGAGTACTAAGTGTAGGACATTTGAACCCCTTGTGGGGTTACAGGCATGCTGTTCTAGAGCATTTGAATTAACAAAGGCCAGGAACCTCAGGATAATTACGTTTATGCTTGTGTATGTCACCCAATCAATGGAAGGATAGTTGAAAGCTCCCAAGACTAAAGTATTTGGCCGCATAGTGAGTGACTCTAGTTCATAGGTTCATAGGTTCATACTAGGCTATCTGCCCAAGGGCATTTATAAGCCTAGCCCATAGTTATGTGGCTTTCGCCACCCCTTTAGTTTGAATAAAAACTATGCCTATCATTTTGCTGTGCCTCTGTCAAGCAGTGACACTGAAGTAATCCCTGGGTATATCTGCGATCTCCCATCCATTGGTCAAGATTCCTCTTGAACAAGGCCAGCAAGGTGCTCTGCCTCACATGTACCGGGATTTTGTTCCACAGCACAGGGAGTCTCTGGGTGATGAATCTGTCCCTCCAGCACGTTCTATTTATAACCGTGTCAAGGTTTAAGCCTCCGCCTTGTGGTTCTGAGGGATCTAGATTTTTTGAGGTGAAGCATATTCATCAAATCTGGGTTTGACATGGCCTTATATGTCAGGCACAGGTCACCTCTGAGCAAGCGGTATGAGACTGAATAGAGCTGGAGTTCTTTCAGTCGGGCAGCATAAGACATATTTTTGAGACCCTTTATCCTTTTGGTGAGGAACTTTTGGGGCCTTTCAAGCTGCAGCAGGTGTCTGGTCAGATACATTCGAACGGGCATTGTACTCAATCATAGGTCTAATGAGTGATGAGTACAGGGGGATGATGACCTCCCTTGATCTAGATGTGAATCCCTTCATGATCAGGTGGGTGATATAGAAGGTTTTCCTAACTACTTTAGCAACATGAGTGTCAAACGAAAGGCTACTGTCAACCTGGGTCCCCAGATCCCTGATGACTTTTTCTGTGCTCAGTGGATTGCCACCTATATGGTAGCTAGGGGTAACCTTGTTTTTCCCGAAGGGTATGACTATGCATTTTTTGGCGTTTAACTTCAGGCCATGGCTCTGGCACCAGTTATCCATTTCTGTGAGGCCCTTCTGGAGGATATCTGTGTCAGGTGTGTTTTCGACTATGGCGCCCAGTTTGCAGTCATCTGCAAACTTTGTCAGCCATAACCCTCCTGTGTTTGCTTGTACTTCAGAAAAGTAGATGCCGAACAAGAGTGGACCCAGGACTGAGCCCTGTGGGACACCACTTGTGACAGGCTTTGAGTCTGACATGGCTCCAGCAACTCTGACCCTGTGGGTTCTGTCACTTAGCCAGTTTGCAACCCATCTTGTGATGTATGGGTTTACATTCAAGCTGATGAGTTTTTCGATGATAAGTAAGTAAGTAAGTCCAGGTAGGGAGTGTGCTTCTCTTGGTTCACACTGAGGGACCTGTAGCTAGTGTAGGTGTTTTACCGACAGATAATTGGACCTGGAGTATCTCAAAGAGTCATAATGTTTAACCAGTCTCGAGGTGTATTTCGCTTTAATGAAGATGGATACACCTCCACCTTTGGTTCTCTTATGTTCATTTTGGGGTCTGAACATGTGGAAGGCACTGTAGCCTTGCACAGCCAGGGAGGTCTTTGCGGCCTTGAACAATGTCTCAGTGACTGCACAGACGTCAGCATCTTCCAAGGTAAGTAGTGCTTCCAGGGAGTACAGTTTCCTGTTTAGGCTCCTAGCATTAAGCAGCATAATCTTTAGTTTGTCTCAAATAGATTTTTTTTTTATGTCAGGAATGTTGTTGTTTTGACATTGCCTAAAAAAGAAACTATGGGGATGCAAATGCCTTTGCCAGTATCTGAAATGCTAGAGGTGATGGGTGAAGATCATATATGGCAAAGTGGCATGTTTTGTCTACCATGTCCTCCAGGGCTGACAGATACTGGATCCCCCTGGACTGACACCAGAAGAAAAGCCAACAGTTGAAGTCAATCATTTTTTTGTCTATATCGTGACATCTTCCTGGGAGAAAGTAGAATGCTGCTTAGGGAGACATACCTGCCTGGGACACATAATCTAAGAATTCAGTCATGTCTCTCTTCATATAGTCCAGACAGGTACGTCTTATGTCATTCACCCAACATATATTATGACAGAGTCATAACAGTAATTGTTGTTGAGTGACTTGAGTGCACGCATGATTTAACGGATCCTGGCACCTGACAGACAGCTGGCCATGACCTTCTCCTTGTCCAGCTGGGTGAGGGGGACATCCTTGTGTCTCACTATGGAGTTGCCTAAGAACAGGACATTTGATTTTGAGGTGTTTTGCCTTACGAGCTTATTTACTGAGACACTGTTGTGTATGCTCTTATGTGTAGTGGATTCTATTTGCTTTGCAGTGTGTGCAAGTGGTTTGCACTTGAGAGGTCTATGATCTTTTGGTAGGCTTTTATTGAGTACCTCTGCATATGTGTGCTTATGTGTTGTGACCTAGTTTTGTGTGAGAGATGATGCGTGTTTCCTGACAACCTGTTTGATATCAGGTATGTTGTTCTATGCGAGAAATAATTCCAAATTTGTAGTGCAATTACATCTCTCACATATGGTATTTGTTTGTTTTAGGAGTAAATGGTTACCAGTATACATGAGGCAATTACTACATTGCCTCAGGATACCCATGTCAATCAGGTTGGCCCAAGAAATGGTTGGAAACTGACCTTCCATTATGGCAGGTTTTTATCATAACTACTATTGGGGAGTGGACAAGTTTGACCAGATTTTGCTCTAGGACTAACAAAAGGGCTTTATTCTATTGAAGCTAGGGGTGAAAACTATGGCAACACTTCTCAGAGCAGAGCCGAGTTTCCCGCGATGCAGCAGGAAAGCTTGGGTGGGTTCACTAACAGATGTCTAGGAGAAAATTGTCTTTCAAGGCATTTGCATCTATATTTGACACCTCTGAACCTTGTTGCACTGTACGCAACTACGCTGTACATTAGTCACTGCCTATACCACCTTCCTTTCTTCCTTCCTTCCTGTTGTCAGTACTTGTTTGCAACAAAGGCATTGCTGGCTGTTGTTGTTTGTCTTTCGGCTTTTCCCAGTTAGGGGTTGCCACAGCAGAACTCCGGTCTGCTAATAATTGGCAGTAGATTTTCACGAACGCTGAGGTGCCAGCTCGACGTCCAACCTTCAACGAAGGCACGCCCTTACGCATGTCTTTTGAACGCCACGCCACCCAACTGCGGGGAGGACATGCAAACTCCACACAGAAGGCACTCCAGGTGAGAATCAAATGGGAGAACATCTGCTGTGAGGCAACAATGCTACCGCTGCACCAATTAAATCAATAAGGTCTGCTCAGCACAAACTGCTGCTACTGCTAGCAGCTTTGTAGAGTGCAGTGCTACTATTTTCTGTTGCTGTGGCTTTCTATAAAAGCACACTGAAATCCATTCAAGGGATACCTCTCATCTGTAAAGATTTTCACAGAATGTTCAGACTTTTGCCTCATAGTTTTTTGGTCTCTTCCTCATAAAAATTGTGTTTTTTTAACAAATCACTAGGATGATCTAAGGATTAAAGTCACTAAATAATAACATGCATTTGAGTTTCAGAATTCATATCTTTCAGAAAATACATGCTAACACAAATCCTGTTAGTCTGGCAACTTTCTAATTTTAAAAGAGCAATATTTGGGCCTTTGTCCCCCCATTTTGTCAGGTTTTGTCCAAAATTCTTGCATTTAGAGGATGAGAGCATACCTCTCAACTGTACAAATTTTCACAGAATGCCAAGATTTTTCCCTCATATTTTGGATCCATTTTCCATAAAATTGTGTTTTTTCTGGCAAATTGGTAGCAAATCATCAAAGACTGAAGTTAGAAAATAATGACAGACATGTTAAGTTTCAGACTTCATACCCTTCAAAAAATTAATATTAATGCAAAACCTGTTATTCTATCAAATTTCTAAGTTGTAAGAGCAATATTTTAAAATTGTCCCTATTTTGTGCCTTTGTCCCACTTTTATTTATGGCTATGTCCAGATTTCTTGCTCTAAGGAATTGAGAGGTATAGCTGAGAGGTATGATGCAAGCTACTCCAGGCACATCTATGAATCAGTACATTCTTTTCAATCCTTCATTTGTAGCTCATTATTCACTCATTAGGATACTCACAATCATGTCCATCTGTTTATGCACTTACTTGCACACACTGCTTATTTTGCAACATAATGTACAATGCAGGCTGCTGCACTGCGCCACAAAATGTCCTCATGAATCAGCACAACCTTATGCATTGCTCTTGACTGCACATATTGCTGCTGCATGCTACAAAATGTGTTTGTGAATTCCACTCAAATCTGTTAGTGAGATTAGTCATGAGTAAATACAAAGAAGGCTATTATCAGAAAATCTTATACTCAGAAATACGTTAAAACTATTACTTTAGCAATCAAAACAGAAAATAAAAATAAATCATTTTTCTTTTCACATAAGGCAGACCAGTAGGATATGTAATAGAGGACAAGAAAAAGACTGTAAGGGTCATACTCAAGAATTATAACAGCAATAAAGTGAATGCATGTTAGAGTTGCCTAATGTACACCCCATACACATTGTATAAATTTAAACAAGAAAAATGCCTTGCTTATCATAAATTGTCATGTTGTATATGTATGAAAAAGAGACTTTTTAATAAAACTGTCTTGAAATAGCTGAAGGAAAGCTTAGTACTGATTGTTCACCTAATGTTCTGTCTAATGAAAGCATCATGGAAAATGCAAAGCAGACATTTCCTTATTGTAGTGTACAGCCTGAAAATACAAAAATGTGATTCATTTGTTGTGAAAATAAAGCTAGAATGGAAGCATTTGGATTACAAAATTGGTACTGAGATTACTGTCAGTGTAATGAGTGACATTCAGAGAAGAAATTAACACAGCTATGCAAGCAGCTAATATATTTAAACCATACATAAAAATACTGAAAGTTGCAGATGTAAAAGCTACTTATGAGCAGTAGAAGGAAGCATGATTGTTTATTTTTACAGATGAATGTGGTAAGAGGTTTAAATTCTATGACTCATTAAGTGCGAGTTTCAGAACACTGAGATGTTGTTGTTGTTGTTGTCTTTCGGCTTTTCCCTGTTAGGGGTCGCCACAGCAGAACTCCGGTCCGCTAATGATGGGCAGTAGATTTTGATGAACGCCGAGGTGCCAGCTCAACGTTCAGCCTTCAATGAAGCCACGCCCATTTACGCATGTCTTTTGAACGCCCACCCAACTGCGGGAGGACATGCAGACTCCATACAGAAGGCACTCCCCGCACTCCAGCCAAGAATCGAACGGGAGAACTTCTTGCTGTGAGGCAACAACGCTACTGAGATGGATTGTGCAAAAATGAGTACTTAAGTCCAAGATCCATGTACCGCAGAATAATCTCTTTTCTTTCAGGCACTTCAGTCTTGGATCTAGTGTATACATTAGTGAGGGTGTGGAGGTTGCAGCTCCCAACCCCCCCAACCCCTACACACACACATTAAAGATGCAGTGGCTTGACCATGAAAAAATAATTGTAAAGAAGAACGGCAATCGTTAGCATTCACTGTTTTCCTTTATTTTCAATATTTTTCCATAATTCTTGGACTTGCAATTACAGGTCTCAAAAATTACAACAATGAACCATTGGATGCAGTCTTTGTTTATTAGGTAGAAGATAGATGAGGAAAATTAATTTAAGCTGTACAGCAATAAAGAATATATATTTTGAAAAAGAAGATTTGCAAAAATGTCTCTTAAAACAAAGTTGTATATAAAGCAAATGTTAAAAAGATTAGACTTACTACGCATTTGCCAGAAAATGTTAAATCTCTTCAGAATCATATCAGTTGTCCTTGCATATCAGTACTATAGTAGAAGAATAATAAGTAAACATACAGTTAAAAGGCAAAAAAATATATATAACTTTCCTGAAAATATACAGAATGGGCTACGACTGCAGTAGCTTAAATGAAACATGATGGAACAGTCAGATTGTGTGCAATTGTAAGTATCTTATTTAGAACAAGTACCCCTATACCTATCAACCTTTTAGAGCAAAAATATGGACAAAGCCTAAAATGATAGGGGACAAATAGGGACAGATTTTAAATATTGCTCTTACAAACTTAGAAAGTTGATAGAATAATGGGTTTTGAATTAGCATGAATTTTCTGAAGGATGTGGAGTCTTAAAATCAAATGTTTGTCATTATGTTTTCTTCTTCCGGCTTTTCCCGGTTAGGGGTCACCACAGTGGATCACCTGTCCGCTCATGATTGTCAGTGGAGTTTTACAGTGTCGAGTTGCCAGTCCGGCACCCAACCTTCCACGGAAGGCACACACACGCACGCACTCATGCCTAGGGCCAATTTAGAGTATCCAATCTACCTACAGCATGCCTTTGGGATGTGTGAGGAAAGCGGAGCACCTGGAGGAACCCCACATGACCACAGGGAGGACATGCAGACTCCGCACAGAAGGCACCTCAGCATCGAACCGGAGAACCTCTTGCTGTGAGGTGGCAACGCTTAACCGCTGCACAACCGCGGCTGCCCAAATGTTTGTCATTATGTAATGACTTCAATCCTCAGCTATTTGCCAGAAAACTACAGATTTTAGGAGGAGCACACCTGAAATATGAGGCAAAAATCTGGACATTTTGCAAAAATCTGTACAGTTGCAAGGTATGAGTACCCCACATCTGCATTGTAAGATCTGTTTGTAGCATTAGACAGGGGCCTTAATTTTTAAATTAGATATGCTCCAACAGCAGCAAATGTTTTTGATGATCAGAATAATAAATAGTGATTATAATAATAGGAATATTTATGTGAGACTGTTTATATTTTGGTGAATCATATGCACCTTCAGTATTTCAGAGGACTGCACAATTTGCTACAAGTTATGCCATGTGGCGCAATTTATGTGGCTGGTGTGCTGCACAGCAGAGTCACACCAAAGGAATGCCTTTAGAACACAGAGCAAGTGGGGATATCAGATTATACAAGGCTGCATCTTAAGGAAAATCATGTGTTTCCTCAGTAACAGATGCACAGTACTTAGTATATGTAATAACTGTACATGGTATCCTGTAGAGACTAAAGTAAAACTTGTTGTGCACGGTTCCTCTCCTCTAAATGTCACTGAGCTAAAAGCACATTTGAGTCTTCTTAATTATTATAACAAGACATTCTCGTTTGAACCAAGAAACTTTGTTAAATCTTTCACATCAATATCTATGCAAAGGTGTATGAAGCACATGGGGAAAGTAACAGGAAATTGCCATTCGAAAGTCAGTAACATCGATACAATCTGCTAATGTGCTTAGCCATTAGTCAGACGATGCTGAGTTAATTCTTTCCTGTGTTGCTTCACTTTATGGAATACAAACACAAAGGATGTCTGTTTGTAGGGAGAAATGCAAATGTTTTTCATCATACACTGACTCCTGAATGCAAAAGTGTTAAAAGTTGGACAAAAAAGGATTATGCATAGCTGTTGAAATCCAAATATTTCATAAATATTCGGATGGTTATGTTTTTACCACATGCTAGTTGCAAACCATTGATTACTTTGTTTAATGAAAGAAAACATATCACAGAAGTTGATTTATTAAAAGTATATCTTTCTTTAGTATTAATGACAACGTAAGAGTAAAAAAATCTGTCTACAGGTTGGGCAAGGGTCATACTAAAGCTTTTGTACTGAGTAGGTGTCTCATTCTAGAAAACCATTTAAATATGATTACGCTCTGTGTATTGACATTAGCTGCATTTATAGCGTACAGATACATACTGAATAAGCCGAACACTGAAATGTGAAAGATACAATGTTGTTACAGGTACATGTAATGAAAGATTGGACTGTAATAACTGAACCAAGCTTTATGCCATACTTTTGTCAGAAGATAGTCCTTAAGTGCCAGAAATAGTTATGACTTTGGGGAATCTAGGATCATAGCTGCTTCTCAATATAATTATATGATGTAGAAAATGTTGCACCACACCATCCTGGAAATCCCAGAATGAAAGGCTTAGCCATGAAATATGAATGATAACCAAGTATGGATCAGGATATAAAAAATGTAAAGGTATATGAAAATATTAATCAAAAAGTATTCTATATTAGACAATGGGCAAAACCTACATTGTCACCCTGACCGGAGAATGATCATTCCCCAACAGGGTGTTCGTGTACAAGCAAAGCCCAGTAAAAACAAGTACAGTGCTTCATGGCAGCATATTAATGTACCATGAAGCCTGGACAGAAAAACAGCAAACAGCTGCCATTTGTTTGTGCTCATTAAATGTGTCTTTGCTTTTAATGAGCATAAAATAATTAAAAAAGTAAATTAAAAAAAATCAGCTAGCAAACATAACTGCAGAAGCAGTTTCAAGGACTTGCCATTTTAATTAAACCTTAATAAGAGTGGCTTAAAAAAAGCTGTGTTTAATAAACTGAAAAAATAAAAAAAATCAATACTGTGAGACTGTGTGTGTGTGTGTGTGTGTGTGTGTGTGTGTGTGTGTGTGTGTGTGTGTGTGTGTGTGTGTGTGTGTGTGTGTGTGTATGTGTGTGTGTGTGTGTGTGAGGGAGAGATAGAGAGAGTGAGCACGAGAGGCAGAGAAAGAGAGCACATACCTCTCAACTTCTTTCTTCAAGAATTAAAGTCTAAAGAGGCCTTTCATCAACCTGCAGTACCTGAACAATAAGAAGTAACAAACTATACTGTCTACTGTTGTTAACAAACTGTAACCCTCAACAATTTACCAGTGAGGCAAGTCAGGTCCTTCTATAAAATCAGGGAAAGTTGGGGGGCTGCAGTGCTTTGCACAGTATGATTTTTTCAATCATTTGATTACAAAGGTTTAATAAAATGCTGAATCCATGATAAGGTGACTTACTGATATGAATGGAAAAAATTGTAAATGCCTCCTATTGAATTTCAGCACTCAAAATGCCAAGTGCTGACAAGCTGAAAAAAAAAGACTGAAAGCACAAGAGAAAAGCAAATCTTGAAAATCCCTCTTCTTCTTAAATCTTTTTGTGTGCGGGGGCTAAGCACCCCTGCACCCCCCATGTGGGAGGCAAGCCCCTCACACCCCCCTGACTTATATATACCAACTCTGAGATCGCCATATCTTAGAAAAAAGGGAATATTCCAAGAAATTACATATCGGACATAGTGGAGATGGATGTCCTTTCTTTTGGCCATTCAGTCTCTGGGTTTCGGAACTCAGTCTGGCAGGTCCTCACATTTCAAACTGTTACCAAATGAGACCAGTTATTAGTCTATTTGCTCTTTGCATTCAGATACGTGTCACAAGCCTCAAATGAGTTTACCCCATTTGAACTTCTGTATAGAAGGCATATAAGAGTGCTACTTGGCATTGCTAAGGAAACTTTGAAAGCTGAAAATACACTATTTAAAAGTGAGACAAAACCCTATGTCATTTTTCAAGATAGATTAAACCAAGCAATGTCCACAGTAAAAGAGAACATGCAGAGAGTCCAGGAAAGTGCCACAACAACTTTATAATAATAATGTCCGCCATAGATTGATTATCTCAGGAGACAAGGTAGTACTGTTATTGCTCTATATGTAAAACAAATGTCATGCCAAATGGCAGAGGACCGTTTGAGGTGAGGGAAGAAAAAGTACAGTAAATTATAAAGTTAGATAGCCAAGAGAAAGAAAGATGGAGAAAATATACCACAGTAATGTACTGACAACATGGAAGGGAGTAGAGAATTTAGCAGAGAACCTGCAAGCTGAAGTTCCTAAATTAGAGACCAGAGAGTATGTACCTGAAGTGCAGATGAATCTTTGTCAGCAGTACAAAACCACAAATTATGAACATTCCTCTTAAAAATAAAAAAGATTATTTCCTTACACTGAGATCTTGCACACTACTTGAGTCACAAAAATGTTAACAAGAGAAGTTAAAAAGATGCTTAAATTAGGTGAGACTGAAGAGTCACAGAGTGACTGGAGCAGCCCAATAGCATCACTCCCTAAATCTGGTGGAAGTATTAGATTCTGCAGTGCCCTCAGGGAGGTGAGCAGCCTTTCAATGTCTAATAGTATCTCATGCTAAGAATTAATGAGTTACTGCAGAACTTAGGAAAGACCAGTTACTTAGCAACATTAGAACTGATGAAGGGATACTGATAGATACCACTCACCCTGGCTTCCAAAGTAAAATCTGCTTTACTATTGAAGTCTCTCTCCTGCTGGACATACCTGGATGATATCATCATTCAGTTAGGGTACTATGGGTGTCACTTCCTTAACTGCAGGTTTCTTGAGAATATATAAAGCAGGCTTGACCATCAGTGCTAAAAAAGTAACCTGGGTATGGTGAAAGCCAACTACCTAGGTTATCTTACAGAAAGAAAATTGGAAGACTACATATGGTCCAGTGGATTTGCTGCCTTTAATAAACTATGTGAAGTAGAAATAAGGCAAGCTTTAAGGGCTCTGCTTCAATGTAAATATTATAATTTATTTAGAAAGGAAAATGAAGCACTGTTGACTTTTCTTAGAATTTTAAAAACAGATGAGGGTGGGCCTGTAGTAATAACAGAAGAGGATGATTCTATACATAAGATGGACGTCTTATTAAACAAAGTATCTGATTATGAACAGGTTAGTATGAATTATATACTACAATTTTTTAGGAATATTGATGGCTTAACTGAAGAATGGATAACAGAAGGTTTAATTACGGAGCAGTTGGCACATTACTTAAACATTCCTAATGTGCATGCTTCTTTTATTTTTGGACTTCCCAAGGTGCATAAGACTTTGTTAGACCCACCAAAAGATCTATAGTATCTAATAAAACTGAAGCAATGGCAGTTTATGTCAAAAACAAAAACATTAATCCAATAGTTAGAAATATGAAGTCTTACATTAAGAACTCATTTGGTTTTATACAGTAGATGAAAGAAGCTGTCATAACTGAGTTACCATTGATGTAAATTTTCATTATTATGTGATTCCTATTGATCTGCGGTGGTGCAGCGGTAGCATTGTTGCCTCACAGCAAGAGGTTTTCCCGTTCGATTCTCGGCTGGAGTGCAGGGAGTGCCTTCTGTGTGGAGTCTGCATGTCCTCCCCGCGATTGGGTGGGCGTTCGAAAGACATGTGTAAATGGGCATGCCTTCGTTGAAAGTTGAACGTCGAGCTGGCACCTCTGCGTTCATCAAAATCTACTGCCAATCATTAGCGGACTGGAATTCTGCTGTGGCGACCCCTAACCGGGAAAAGACAACAACAACATGTGATTCCTATTGATGAATGATTGAAAAGGATTATTAAATATTTGTCATATATGATATACATAAAACCACAGAAATTAATCCTTGTTAAGGAAATGTTAGACATTATTTTGACTTATAATTTTGTTACATTTCAAGGCAAAGTATATAGACAGTTAAATGGTGTGCCCATGGGGGACTATGGCCCCAAGTTATGCAAATTTGTTCACGGCTACATGGGAGGAAGAAAATGTTTTTTTTTACATGTTCTATGCAGTACATCAAAATATTTATGAGTTTTTTAATAATATATATATTTTAATTTGGACAGGTAGTATTGAAGAATTAATTTGTTTTTATGCGAGTTGAATCTTGTAAGAAATATAGTGTAGAACACACTTTTTTTATTATATAAGCATGGGAACAGGCTTTGCATAGGCATAGCTAAGAAAAAAGTGAATAATAATGGTTAATTGCTCTACATTTGTATGTATGCAATGCTGGTCAAGTGTAATATTATAAAAGGACAGATGGCAGGATGAGTAAGTTCACCAAGGATAATGAGGCATTTTATAAAGAAACAGAAATATTGGAGAAGACATTTTTGGACAGAGGTTAACATAGTAAAGTAATTAGTGATGAAACTGGGTATTTTAAAACATAGAAATGATGTGTATAAGCTATAAATATTATGAGACAGGGTTAATGAAAATATTGGTGCTTTATATAATAATAACAGGCTCATGGCAATGAAGATTGATAACACTTTGGATGCTTACACTATTAAAAATGTAATGCATAGGAATTGGAATATTATTAAAGAGTTGCCGGAGGCATTCTAAACTCTGGGAGAGATTCAGAGGTTTATACATAAAAGAGGTAAGAGTTTAAAGTATATGTTGCAACTCAAAATTAATAATAACATGATAGCAGGTGACAGGAAAAGATGTGGGTGATGTAATCAATGTGCACACTTGCTTGTGAGGTGTGAGGAAGTGAAGCTGGGAGATATAGAAGTTAAGATCATTGGCATTTTTACATGCTCAAATATTAATGTGATATATGCAGTTTGTTGTAATGTATGCTCAGCATTTTATATTGGTAGAACCTCAAGAACACTTTCCAAATGTATTTATGAATATTTAGTTTCGATTAGAACATGTGATAAAATTATAAAACACCAATCGTGTAACCAGTCGTGTAACCAAACGGCACAAAGGATGAATCCAGCCACAAATGTTTTAGCGCTTTCATTCACTAAAATTTAATACGTGAACTTCTTCAGAAAGCAAACCTTGTTTTCTGAAGAAGTTCACGTATTAAATTTTAGTGAATTTTAGTTCACGTATTAAATTTTAGTGAATGAAAGCGCTAAAACATTTGTGGCTGGATTCATCCTTTGTGCCGTTTGGTTACACGACTGGTTACACAATTGGTGTTTTATTGGTTTCAGTGTGATTTTGTGTTTTTATGTGATAAAATTATGTTTAATTTGTGATGATAGATGAAGTGAATCCATATATGGTAAAATGGATACAGAAGTGTTGTTAGATTGGAAATAATACCAGTGGTAAGTAAAGGTGAACACTTGTGCAAAGTCTAGTATTAATGACATGTAAAATATTTTTTAAGGATAGATGTGGTGCATTACATTAGCGAAATATGACTGGATGTTATTTATTTAAATAGGAGGTTTGTGTAGTACGGGGTAGTCTGATGAAGTCCCCGTTTGGAGGATAAAAGCTCTTACTCCTTTGTAAATAATGCAGTTCAGTGAAGTTTTTCAATCTGTTTTGAAACATCTCATATTAATAGTAATTATATTTTAAGAAGTATCTCTGATTATGTCTGACTTTGTCCCACATTTTGGAGGTAAAAGGTTGAGTGCTATGGTAGAATAGTTTAGAGCTATGGCAGAAATGTTTCTTTACATCTTTTTTTCAGCAAACAATAAGATAATAGTTGCATCCCCTAACATTACCATTACCAAAGCATAGCATTAATTTCTCCCTTTCCTTATTGTTTACTCTAACCCTATCTCACGAACACTCACACATATGTACTGACAACTTTAAAGTGATCTTGCACGTTTTCACAACCTCCACCTTTTAGTCAAACATTCATTTTACTACGTACTCCTGCTTGCCTATGCTATGCAAAATTTTGATTCAGCCATGTTCCCGTAGGTATTCACTTGTGCGTACAGAATACTGAAGATGCTCTCTTGCAGTTTTGATATACCCAAACTGTTTTACTACCTTAGCATTCTACCCTTTTGATTGTTTAATAGTCGTGTAATACAAGTGTGTGTGTGTGTGTGTGTGTGTGTGTGTGTGTGTGTGTGTGTGTGTGTGTGTGTGTGTGTGTGTGTGTGTATGTGTGTAAACATATGATTATTGATTGATTAGCATTTGTTTAATGGGAAAGTCCGACTGGGAGTAGGTGCCCCTTTTTCAGTGGAGGCCTGGAGAGAAGAGCTCCAAGGTATCATATTTAGAGGAATCAGCATTTACACTAATACAGTTTATAATGTAGTTTCAGTGAATACATAGCATAATAGTCTGATAAAATTTATATTGGTATTCACAAACATTAAATTTATAAGCCTTGTACTGAAGCTTTACAGATAGAAGAGGTCAATTCCTCGCTGGTCAGATCCGACCACAAGCTAATCACCCTAGACATCCGCATCCCGTCCCCATCCCCATTAGGGAAACAACCGTAAAAAATTCTCCAAAACCAACTTCATACTTCTTAAGACAGAAGTGGCAAACTTCACAGCACCCATGCAGATGGACAATAGTGGTATGACTACTGAATCCTACACAAATGCACTTACACGAGTGCATGGATCGTGCTATCCCTAACAAAACCAAGATGCTATCCTCCAAAAAAAAGAAGCCAATCTGGTGGTCCCCTGCCACAAACAAACTCTACAACAGATGAAAGAAACTGCTGCAAAAAAGAGTAAAATCCCATGACTGGAGGAACTCCCTGGTCAGCCTCAGTTAGAAGTTGAGATCCCTCATAAAATCCTCCAAAGCTAGTTATGAAAACAAAATCACCACTGTTTCTAAAGACAACCACAAAGCATTCTATAGCTATGTCAGGAATCGCAATGGCAAAATTCAGATCTGCTCTAAGTTACAGCACAATGTCACTAAATATACAGAACCAACTGATATTGCTAACATCCTGGCAGATAGGTTCAGTGCTAACTTTACCCGCCTCTCACCCTCTAAAGGGCCCATCTCTATACCGGAAGAATGCAAAGTTCCTGTAATTACAGCTGCACAGGTAAAAAACGCACTCTCCAAAGCCAAGAACACAGCATCCATGGGACCTGACAACATCCCAGGCTGCGTTCTACATGAACTACAGAACGAACTGGCACCCTACCTAAGTACCATGTTCAATCATAGCCTCACCTCAGGCTTTGTGCCCACTGAATGGTGCACAGCAACGGTTATCCCACTCCACAAAGGGGGATCCACCATGGACCCCGGGAACTACCGCCCCATTAGCCTGATGAGCCTAGTCTGCAAGGCCATGGAACTTATAAATAAAGACATTGGTAATCTCCAAACTCTGGACCTCACCCAGTTTGGCTTTGTATAAGGCAGATCATGTCTCCTAAACCTGACAGACTTCTTTGAAGCAGTCACCAAAGCCGTAGATGAGGGTAAGGTGGTTCACACAGCCTATTTAGATCTCGCCAAGGCTTTCGACACCATCCACCACTCTGAAATTATAGATAAACTCACTAAACTAGGTATAAACCCTATGTCACAAGATGGGTTGCCATCTGGCTCACTGACAGAACCCACACTGTAAAAGTAGCAGACTCCAAATCCAACTTCAGACCAGTGACAAGTGGAGTACCACAGGGTTCAGTCCTGGGTCCTTTCCTGTTTGGTATCTACTTCTCTGAAGTACAGGCTAACACAGAAAGTCTTTGGCTAATGAAGTTTGTAGATGACTGCAAACTAGGAGCCATAATCGAAACTCCTAATGATGTGGACATCCTACAAAAGGGCCTCACTGAGACAGATGCCTGGTGTCAAAGCCATGGCCTCAAGCTCAATGCCAAAAAGTGCATTGTCATCCCTTTTGGTAAAAACTCTGTATCCATGAACTACCACATAGGTGGTAGTCTACTTAACACCAAAAGTGTGATAAGTGACCTTGGGATCCAGGTGGATAGTAGTCTCTCCTTTGATAATCACATCGCCACAGTAGTCAGGAAATCCTTCTACATGGCACACCTCATCACAAAAGGTTTCCCATTCAGGAAAAAGAGGTAATTGTTCCCCTCTACTCATCACTCATTAGACCCATTATAGAGTACAATGCCCCTTTTGGTATGTACCTCACAAGACATCTACAACAACTGGAAAGGCCACAGAAATACCTCACAAAGAGGATTACTGGCCTCAAACAGATGCCCTACGCAGACCATCAAAAAAAAAACTCCAACTTTACTTCGTCGCATATCGCCTACTCACAGGCAATCTCTGCATAACATACAAAGGTATGTCAAAACCAGGGCTGTTGGACACTTTAGGCATAAAAGAAGGACTAGTTCTCAAGGAAACTTTATCCTTATGGAAAATGAGGTAGGGTTGACTTACCATAAGAGCTTGCAACTCAGATACCTTTCTTGCAGAGGTCAGAGTAATCAATAAAACTGTTTTCCATGTTAAAAATCTCAAGTTAGCTAGATTAGCTGGTTCAAATGGAGCAAGTGTTAGTTTCTCTAACACAAAATTAAGATCCCAAGAAGGGGCCACTGCTTTGGAGGCCTTTTATGTAAAAAACCTTTTCAAAAACATTTTGACATGAGACCGTCTTGAAAAAGGAGGATCCATGGGCAGACATGCTGAAATAGTCAAATGAAAGAATAATAAGAAAGGCCATAAGGTAGTAACTCACACAAATTTTGTAAAATCAGTGAACAAGTATCCCATAATTGGTTGTGGTTATGTTGTTGGTACCAACTAAAAACCTTTTCCATTTGCTAATATATTATTTCCTAGTAGCAGGCTTTCTTGTCTGCATTAATACCTGCTGCACATCCTTAGAAAACAAGTGCATAAAAAGAATTATGACCCTATTATCCAGGCAGTCATTTGAAGATGCCTGACGTCAGAGTGTGTCAAACATCCCTGTTCATGTGTAAGTAGATCTGTTCTTTGAGGAAGCTTGTAGCAATTTTCCTGGCCATTTCTAAAAGAAGGGAGAACCTTCTGAATCTTCAGAAGTACCCTGGATATTAGAGTAAAGGCATACAGGAACATTCCTGTTCAAAGAAAAGAAAATATGTCTGTCTTCCAGGCATTCTTGCATGGAGTCCTGGAACAGAATTTTGTCAGTTGATTGATCAGAGTGGGGGGCAAAGAAGTCTGCTTGAGGAACTCCTCACAGATGGATCAAATCTTGGAAGACCCCCAGATCTAGCTTCCATTCATGAGGGTCTGCCCTGGTTCTGCTCAGTTTGTCTGACTCACAGTTTTGCTCTAATGGAATGTAGGATGCCTTTAGAGAGAGATTGTGTAGTCTGCAGAAGGGTACAACCTGGTTCTCTCTTGCTTCTTGGTGTACCACATCACTTTATTATTGTCTTTAACCACTTGAAGAGGTCTGGGGGACCAAAGATGGCTTAGATAATTGAATGCCTTGATCAGGGCAAGCATCTCCTTGGTATTTATGTGCTTGAATCTGTCCTTGCTGTCCCACACCTCCTGCATTTTTATCTCTCCTGAAACTGCTGCATAAGCAAAATCTCAAACGTCTGTGGTGACTGACTGCTTTGGAGCAGGGAGAGAGAAGGAGAGAGCTTGATTTAAGGATATCTGTTGTCTCCACCAAGTGATTTCTCTTCTGACAAACCCCAGTGCTGGGATCTGAAAAGATAAAGGGTGTTGATGCTAGAACCAAAGAGATTTCAGATACCACTGTATCTTTCTCATGTGGAGTTTTGTCAGGGGTATCATGAGAATCATAGATGCCATGAGACCCAATATCCTGAGGTATTCCTTTGCAGTGAATGAAATCAGAGTTGAATACCTTAGAAATAGATCTGAAAAAAAAATATTTTTTCTTGTGGGAGAAAAGCTCTTTCAACTGAGGTGTCTAGCTGACATCCCAAGAACACAATCCTGTGTGGTGGATTCAAAAACGACTTGAATATTCTCTTGGAATCCCAGCTTGTGCAAGAGATCCCTCACCCAGGAGCATCACTTGAGCTGCTCCATGTTCAAATCACCACAAAATGGTCTCCTTTGAAGTAAAAATAAAACACAGACCCCAGCTAAACCTGGAATATTCAAGAACTACTCTAAGGCTAACCTCCTGCTATTAATTGATAACCCGGCAAAATGTCAAGCCCCCAAAAACCCAGAGAACACTGCTGCCTAAGCAGAACTGTTTACAGAAACCATGTACAAGTATGTTAATAGCTGCATAGAGGCAGCTGTACCCACCAGGAAGAAGTACAGAACTAACTCAAAAAAAAAATAACTACCCTGGTGGAATCACAAAATCAATCGGATGTGTAATAGGAGGAAGAAAATGATGGCAAAAATTAGGAGGTGCAGCACCCAGCAGGATAAAAATACTCTCATCAAACTAAACAAGCAACTCAGAGGACAAATAAAGTCTACCAAAGCCAAATTTGAGGTAAATTTGGCATCCAAGGCCAAGGAAAATGACAAGGCATTCTTCAGCTATGTCTCCAACCTCAAAGGCAATACACAATTGTGTGCAGAGCTCATTGTAAATGGAGTCACTTATTCTTAGCCAGAAGATATAGCAATAGACCACAACAAAAACCTCCACACTCCAAATAAATGCAACAACCAAAAAATCCAGATATGGAAGAAATAAAATACTTTGAATACTTTAAATAAAACAACCGAACAGTAAAATCCAATGTTTTATTCTAGCGCCTCAGTGTCATCACCTTCTTGGAATATAAAAAAACTTCCATAAAACTTCACCTTTATACAATCTGACCATAAATTACATTTTTGGTTGTTGCAGAAGATGTAGTAAACCTACTGGCCAATACATTCAGCTTCAACTTTACCCCTCTCTCCCCATCAACCTTCCCACCGGAAATACCATCAAATATAACTCTCCCATCACTAGGGAACAGGTCCTTAATGCTCTCTCTAAGGCCAAGAACCTGCATCAATGGACCCAGACAATAGCCCAGAATGCTTTATAAATAGCATGACAAATTATCTATCAGGCCCTCTGGAATTGCTATTTAACTGTAGCCTCCAAACAGGCTTTGTGATCATGAATGGAGAACAGCAACAGTCATCCCTCTGCACAAAGGTGAGCCATCCACAGACCCTGGAACCTACAGACCCATAAATCTCACTAGTCTTATATGGAAAACCATGGAAAGAATTATCATGGAAATGATCAGTAGTGAGATAGTAAACCTCCAGACACTGACCCCAACCCAGTTTGGTTTCATCAAGGGCAGGTCATGCCTACTCAACCTGGTGCACTTCTTTGAGAAGGTCACCAAAGGAATGGATAATGGCAAAATGGTTCACACTGCCTACCTTGGCATGGTCAAAGCATGTGACACAGCACCCTACTAGGGCATTGTTGACAAACTCAAGAGGTTAAGTACAAACCCGTATGTCACCCGATGGATAGCCAACTGGCTCAAAGACAGGACCCAGGAAGTTAGAATTAGAGAGTCCACCTCTACAAGATGCAAGTCACAAGTGGAGTTCCTTGGACTGCTCCTTTTTGGCATTTACTTCTCTGAAGTCAAAGTCAATGTCAATTGTCTCTGGCTGACTAAATTTGCAGATGACTGCAAATTAGGAGCTTTCATTGAATCCCACACTGACACAAATTTTCTCCAGGAAAGGCAGACTCAGACAAACAACTGGTGCCAGAGCCATGGACTAAAACTAAATGCCAAGAAATGCATAATAGTATAGTTTGGAAAGTACTCTACCCCTGGTAACTATCATACTGAAAACACACCACTTGAAACTGACCCAGTAGTCAGGGACTTAGGGACACACATAGATAGGAATCTAGCCTTTGACCACCATGTGTCTACAGTAGTGAGGAAATCATTCTATGTTGCTCAACTTACAAACACAGGTATGGCATCTAAGTCCAAGGAAGTCATTGTTTCATTGTATTCATCATTCATCAGACCTATCATTGAGTATAATGCCCATTTTGGTATGTACCTAACCAGACATATCCAACAAGTGGAATTCCCACAGACGTTCCTCACTAAAAAAAAGTAGAGGACATAAGTAAAATGTCCTGTGCAGATCGCCTCAATGCCCTATCCTTGTATTCTGTCTCCTACAGGCTTTTGACAGGAGATCTATGCCTGGCATATAAGGTATTGTCAGACCTCACTCTGATGGACCTCCTGCATATCCACAAAACAAACAGCAGCAGAATTACCCATTCTAAAGACTTAAATCTTATCTGTGATGTAAATAGGACCTGCTGGAGAGACAGGTATGTATCCCAGAGACTACTCCATCTCTGGAACAGACTCCTTATCCATGTGAAACAGAGTTCCTCCCTACCCAATTCAAGTGCAACTTGGGCAGTTGGATGGGGAAATTCATCCAATTCATTCCTGTTTTGGCACCTATGTCTGTAACGGACACAGGCAACCAGTAAATGGTTCATCTCCCAGGCCCCTGCTTGTAAATGGTTCATCTCCCAAGCTACTGCTTACACTTATCAAGGGTATCAGAACTTGTCAGAGATTTGGGATTGCATGGATAAGCTTAAAAAGGCCTTTGTGGTCATTAACCTAGTAAACCCCTATTAACCTATGAGACAGAGAAACAGAGAGAGAGAAAGATTCCTAACATTTTGAAAAAGACTCTGCAAAGATAAGCAAATCATTTAAATCCAGAAATGTGGATACCCTGTAGCCTGCAATGAGCTATAACCAGAGACAGCCACTTTTGTGAACACTCTTGGTGTACTGGATAGTCCAAAGGGTAAGGCAGAGAACAATTAGTGCAATCCAGACACCAAAAAAGTTAAGAAACACCTGAAGTCTAGATGAATATGAATGTGATGAAAGTATCTTTTAAGTTTATTGTTACCAGGAAATTTGATAGAGGAAGAAGATTCAGTAGGTTGTGAAATGACAACCGTTTGAATTTGGGCACTATCACAAACAGGTTGAGGAAAGAAAGATCCAGAACTGGTCTCAAAGTATTTTCTTTGTTTGGGGCTAGGAATATCCTTAAATAAAACCCCTTCCCCACCTGGGAAGGAGGAAATGGTTCTTTCACTCCTTTGGACAACACATGATTAAGAACAGTTGGAAACAAAACAGTCTGATCTGCAGGGTGAGGAATGACCCTCTAGGAAGGAGGAATTTCCTCTCACTGTCATCTATAACCCTGATGAATGATTTTCAGAACCCATTTGTCTGAAACAATCTATTGCCAAAAAGGAAAATGGAAACTCAGACTTTCTAGAAGAGAAAGAGGGTCAGAGTGGAAAGGGCTCACAAGGTCTCTTGAACAGTCATTCAGACTTGTTGGAGTGTCCTTGGTTTTGGGAGGTTTGAGACCTCTTTTTGGAACCTCCTTGTCACTTTTTCTTAAATGTCTCCTTACCTGAATTCTGTTGAGACTGTTTATTCTATTATTTTGCCAAGACTGGAAAAGGAAAAAGAAAATCCTTTGAACAATTTGGAAAATGAGGGCTGAAAAATCTTAGAGATTCCCTGGATTAGCTTGCCCCTTTCTTTACACTTTTTGATCACCTCTGCAGCAGAGGGACAAACACTAAACATCTATCCAATAGAGAATTTAAAATCTCATTTTAACATCATCTGGAAGGTTCTGATATTGCAGCCAAGCAAACTTCCTTAAAACCGTACCAGTGGCCATAGCCCTGGAAGAAGTATCAACACAGGCATGTACACATTGCAAACAATGAGTAGTGACCTGTACAGTAGAAGAAAATAAGCTGTATTTTTCTTCACAAGAAAAAAATGTAGATAAAACATTCTTCATACTTTCACAATATGCCAGAATAAACTTTAATGTATGAGCCTGACAGTTTAAAATTCTGAAATTCAAAGTTGCAGAAGTATACACTTTTTTCCTATACCTATCAATAATTTTCCCATCCTTATTAGAAACAGTAGAATTGGAATTAACTAAGTGCATAGCAACACAGGAATCAACTAAGGCTATAGCTGCTGGGTCAGGTTTGGGAATAGTGTATAAAAATGTCAAAGACTGAAGAACTTTATACATCCTATCTGCCTTTTTAGGGACAGCTAGCTGACAATCAGAAAAATTCCCCTACAGTAAGACACATATCCTCTAAAGCAGACAGGACAGGAGGAATGGGAGTATATTCTGGAAAATCTTTTTGTAACAGTTCATAGTGTTTTTGAGGGTTTGAGAAACCTCAGTGTTCTCCTATTGAAAACACTGGGACATTCTATTGATAGCCTCAGAGAACGAGAACCCCCCCCCCCCAGGAAGAATCAGAGTGAGAGCTCTCTTCCAAGTTTGAATTAGAAATCGTAGGACAAAATCCTGACTCCATCCCTGCATCTTCCTGACAAATTCAGAATCTTGAATCTTTTCAAGAAATGAAGCATCCCTCTTTATTTTACCAGAAACTATTCTACAGGAAGGATCAAAAGCCTATATCAAACCCTGAGCCACTCCTAATAAATTACTCCTATCCAAAGAGATTTGAGGAGTAGATAGATGCTTGGTTTTCTGTTTCTTTCTGAAAGGAAAAATGGGGACAACCATGTTACTAATGGCGGCCACTGCATTCTGACAAAATGGGGAAACCTTTTCAGTTCCCTGTCCTAGAACTGATGAGTAGTTCTCCATTGCCCACTGAGGGGACCCCAGCAGTTGCAGAAGATGTGGCTGACCCACAGTCCATAGTGGCTATAGGTGCTAAACAAGAGTAAAACATGCATGGTCTGAGGTAGAACAAATGGTTACAGCAAAGTCACCCACCTGTAACTGAGGCAAATTGCTAGTCTGCTGTGGTGGCAAAGGCTGTTACTTAACTTTTTCTATTCATGGCTAGAAGTAGGACCCACCATGGAAGTGACAATCTGTTCCATTGTCAAGCTGAAAACGGTGCCTTTGTCCTGGGGAAAACAAGCAACGATACCAATAAAACTACCACGCCAGACAAGTTACATTTTTTAAACAGAAAAAAACACAGTAAAAAGCACTTTCAAACACTATGGCAGCCCCACAACTTTAAAATAAACAATTTCTCCACAGAAAATTGTTTATCAGTTAATACTAGATAATACTACTTTTATACTAACAGAAACAATGACTGCTCCATTTAAAAATACATTACAGTCTCAAGACAATCAGTTAAAACATGGCACTCATAGCGTTAAACTAACTTTCTTAAAGAGTAAAGTAATAAAGCACCAGTGAAAAATAAGAAAATGGAAGATTTTCCCCCCAAAGGGAACTTATCTGCCCAGCTAAGGAAAGCAAGCCTCAAAAGCCTCAGAGGCGCTCCGCATACTCTTCAGAGGCAATAAAGCTCTGATGGGCGTCACACTCAAACTTGTCTTTTAGTCAGCTCAGCCTGAACTGCTTGACAGTTTGGGTTCCTGGAAGATGCCCTGAAGCTTTAAAAGCTGGTAGGCTATTATGCACTACCATGGATGAGTGTGATAAATACAAAATAAAGGGCATCTTCATATTTCTACTGGGGCTCTCACTGGAGCTCACTAGTTTATAGCTGAGACATGTATGCCTGTAAGCCCCAGTGCAGTGCCACCCATACCTTTAGAGTTTGTCTTTCCTGTTGTGCATCAACATTAGTGGAAAATCTGAGGTATTCTATTGCCATTAGAGGTAGTTCTAACTTATTCAATTACTCCTTTCCAGAAGACCAAGATCCTAAACTAATCTGCCTGCTGGGCTTCAAAGCATCATCTTAATTCTTACTCAGTAGTGGTAGTTTTCCATAGTCTTTTACACATTCATCAACCTGTTTATAGTTTGTAAAATAGAATAATGGTTTTAATGTTGAACTTCTGCTGTCTCTCAGCTATCATGTTCAGTCCATCAATAATTACAGGTAAAATTAGAAACTATTCAAGAAAAAAAATGACCATTTCTTAAATGAGACACAACTGCTTTATTAAAAAAAAACTTCTTTTATAAGCATTAGTTAAAATTCAAATCATCCTACCCTGTCTAAGCATTCCACTACTGCAGTGCTCAAGACACATGGCCCAAATATTTTTCCTTCATTATCACGGCCCTTGGACTGCTAGCCCTTTGAGCTCCAATGCTACATGTAAATGAATCAGTTTGTAAGCCCTGTGAGCCCCAATACTACATGCATATGAATCAGTCTGTTAGCTCTGTAATCCCCAGTGCTGCACAATTAGTCTGTTAGCCCCATGATTCCCAATTCTACACATAAATGAATCAGTCTGTTAGCCCTGAGAGCCCCAGTGTTACACAGCAAATTAATCAGTCTGTTAGCCTTGTGAGCCCCAATTCTACATAGTAAATTAGTGAATCAGCCTGTTAGCCCTGTGCACCCCAGTGCCACACATAAATGAATCAGTCTGTTAGCCCTGTGAGCCCCAATGCTACACATAAATTAATCCATCTGTTAGCCCTGTGAGCTCCAGTGTTGTACAGTAAATGAATCAGTCTGTTAGCCCTGTGAGCCCCAATACTACACAGTAAATAAATCAGTCTGTAACTCCTGTGAGCCCCGATGAAACACTGTAAATGAATCAGCCTGTTAGCCCTGTGAGCCCGAATGCTACCCAGTAAATGAATGTCTATTAGCTCTGTGTGCCCTAATGCTACACATAAATGAATCAATGTGTTAGCCCTGTGAGCCCCAATGCTACGCAGTAAATGAATCAGTCTGTAAGCCCTGTAAGCTCAAATGCTACATGTAAATGAATCAGTCTGTTAGCTCAGTGAGCCCAGTACTACACATAAATGAATTGATCTGCTAACCCTGTGAGCGCCAATATTACACAGTAAATGAATCAGTTGGTGTTAACCCTGTGAGCCCCAATGCTACACAATAAATGAATCAGTCTGTTAGCACTGCCACCCTCAATGTTACACATAAATGAATCAATGTGTTAGCCCTGTGAGCCCCAGTGCTGCACAGTGAATTAATCAATCTGTAAGCCCTATCAGCCCCAATGCAACACATAAATGAATCAATCTGTTAGTCCTGTGAGCCCCAGTGCTACTTAGTAAATGAATCAGTCTGTTAGCTTTGTTAGCCCTAATGCTACACATAAATGAATCAGTCTGTTAGCCCTGTGAGTTCCAATGCTATACAGTAAATTAATTAATCTGTTAACCCTGTGAGTCCCAATGCTACACATAAATAAATCAGTCTGTTAACCCTGTGAGCCCCAATGCTACACAGTAAATGAATCAGTCTGTTAGCCCTGTGAGTGCCATTGAGCCCCTGTGTTACACAGTAATCAATTTCTGACAGGTTGAATATGTCTATATGCAAACCATGTTTTTTGTAATTCTAGTTAGAAAAAGAAAAAAGAAAGACTGCATTATTACTTTTCATATGCTGCTACACCCTCTGTACATCTGCCAATGATATTCCTTACAAGCAGTTCACAGTGACTAACTGCACCCAGAAGTCACCAGTATCCAAGGACATAATGGTAAGCTTCATAATATTTATTGAATGAAGGGCAGACAGCATGCTGTGCATTGATCAGCAAAATGCAGTTCATACACAGATAGCATGTGACTGCAAGGCACACTTCTGTTTCCTCAGAGTACAGTGCCTTCCAAGTGGTATAAATGTTGCACAGAATAAAACACATGGCATGGCATTCATTCCAGCAGCATACCATGTGCTAAAAAGAGCAGTGGCTGTCCCCACCTCTAATAAAAACAGAGCAGCTGTGCACACTACATATACATAATGTATATGTCAGGGTCATGGGGAAAGCATTTAGAAGGTCAATGCACACAGCACTGCAGCACTATATGCCCTATCTATGCATGGCACACAAGGCAGCTGGCTGGGGCACTTAGTCTGAGAGTTGAGATGAAATTATATGCAGTATTAGTAGTTAGTATTTTATAACAAGACTCTATAGTGAAATATGTGTTCATTTTGAATTAGTAATATAGAAAATATACATAGGATCATATGATCATAGGTTCATAGGTGTGTACTAGGCTAATGGCCCTGGGGCCTTTACAAGCCTAGCCCATAGGATTACCGTAGCATCGTGCCACCCGACCTTAGTTCCCAGTGCCTCTGTTGAGTAAAGCCACTGGCATGATCCCTGGGGTGAATTTTCTATTTCCCATCACTCATCAAGATTTCTCTTGAAGAGGCCCAGTGAGGTGCTCTGCTTGACATGTACGGGAAGTCTATTCCATAGCATTGGCAGTCTCTGGGTTATGAACCTGTCCTTCCAGCATGTTCTGTTGATTGTGGTAATGAGGTTGAGGTCTCTGGATTGTGTGGTGCAGAGGGATTGGGATTTCTTTAGATGAAGCATTTCTAACAGAGCTGGGTCAGACATGGCTTTGTAAGTCAAGCTGAGATTGTCTCTATGTAGGGGATATGAGACAGAGAATAGTTGGGAGTTTTTTTAGTCTGTCCATATAGGACAAATGTTTAAGGCCTAGGATCCTCTTTGTGAGGTACTTTTGTGGCCTTTTCAGTTGTTGAAGATGTTTAGTGAGGTACATTCCAAATGGGGCATTGTGCTCGATTGGCCTAATGAGGGAAGAGTAGAAGGAGACAATGACATCTTTCTTCCTGGATGCAAAACTCTTAGTAATGAGATGTGCCACAAAGAAGGACTTTCTGACCACAGTGGCAATGTGGTGGTCAAAAGAGATGTTGCTGTCAACCTGTGTTCCCAGATCTCTTAAAACACCTTCTGTATTCAGTGGGCTACCATTGATGTGGTAATTCATTGGAACTGCGTTTTTCTCAAAGGGTATGACGACACATTTTTTTAAGCATTGAGCTTAAGGCCATGGTTATGACACCAGTCATTAGTCTCAGTGAGGCCTTTCTGTAGGATGTCAACATCACTCAGGGAGTTAATAATAGCTGTCAACTTGCAATCATCTGTTAACTTTGTCAGCTAGAGTCTCTCCGTGGTGTCCTGGACTTCAGAGAAGTAGATGCCAAACAGCAGAGGACCCCGGACCGAACCCTGTGGGACTCCACTCGTGACTGGTCGGCAATCTAACTTGGAGTGAGCTACTTTCGCACTGTGGGGTCTACCTGTGAGACAGTTTTCAACTCACCTAGTAATATAGGGGTTGATGCTTAGCTTAGTGAGTTTTTCTATGATTCCTGAGTGGGGAATGGTATCAGAGGCCTTGGCCAGATCAAGGTAGTCTGTATAAACCACCTTGCCTTCATCCACAGCTCTGGTGACTGACTCAAAGAAGTCGACCAAGTTGAGCAGACATGATCTACCCTTCACAAAACCAAACTGTGTGGGATCCAGAGTTTGGAGATTCCCTATATCCTTGTTTATTAGGTCCATGATGATCCGTTCCATAGCTTTGCATATCAAACTCATCAGGCTAATGGGGCGATAGTTCTCAGGGTCTGTAGTCACTCCTCTTTTGTGGAGAGGGATGGCTGTAGCAGTGTGCCATTTGGTAGGGATAAGGCCTGAGGTGAGGCTGTGATTGAACAGGGCACACTGGTGAGGTGCCAGTTCACTCTGTAATTCATTTAGAACACAGCCAGGGAATGGCCTTGGACAGTGCTGTTTTAACCTGTGCAGCAGTAATACTGGGTGCCTGGCAATCTACTGGTATTGTGACTGGTCCCTTGTGGGGGAGGGTAAAGTTGGCACTGAATCTGTCAGCCAGTATATTGGCAATATATGTTGGCTTGGAATAGAGGTGCCATTGTGCAGTAACTCAGGGCAAATCTGGGTATTGCCGTGGAGATTCTTTACATAACTATAGAAGGCCTTGTGGTTTTCTTTACTATCCGCTGCAATTCTGTTTTCATAGCTAATTTTTGAGGATTTGATGAGGGATATCAACTTTTTGTTGAGGCTGATAAGGGTTTTTTTCCAGTCTTGGGACTTCACCTTTTTCCGCATCAGTTTCCTCTTCCTGTTGTAGCTTTTGTTTATGGCATAGGAGATTACTAGGCTAATGGCTCTGGAGCCCTTACAATCCTGGCCAAGAGTTTATCCCCAAAAAGAAACCTCAATCAGCACCTGTCGCCCCTGTCAATGAGGGACACAGGTGGAACCCTGGACAAATCTGTGGTTGCCCATCCACTCATCAAGGATGTACTTGAGGGTCAGCGATGTATAGGTTTTTTTAATATTAATGCAAATACAGAATAATCCCACAAGATTTCTGTTCACTATGCATAGTGGCAATAACATTTATTTATTAACAGACTGTGACCTTTCACTTTGTGTCTCTTATGAATTATGTAAAGTATTTGTCATAAAGTGTTAGTCAACATAAAATAAAACAGCATGTACCATTTCTTATGTAGATTTAACACTAAACCCCAGTAAACACGCATTCAATGTACATTTACAATCAGTGGGTTTTTTTGCATCGTTAACTACTGATGCTTTCTTTGGCAGACTAGTTTATCTGCCAATATTTAAATATTAGATGGCTTTGCTTCACATCATATGCATCTATTTTTCTAAGACAGACTGATTTTTTTCAGTTGTCATAAATATAATTATTAGGAATTAGATTTGCAATTAACTGTTTTTATACCTAACCAAGAAAATGTGATGATCTAAAGGCTTGCTTTCGGCCATGACCTGGGTAGCAGGTGGTACAGTGTATTAATAAAAAATAACAAAACAAGTCTGATTTACGTGTTTGTAGGCTACATTCCTGTCATTTCAGCATGTTTAGATGAAATTACCAAATATTTGTTGATGTCTGATTTTGGCTTGCTTGGCATCTGTAATTTAGCTTTAGTAAGTAATAGAAGAAAGGATTCTCAGGGGTATAAAATTGTTTTTTACTGGAAAGTATGTTGTGGTACATAGTAGAACTTATGTGAAACAGGATTAATGAAAAATGTTCTCATGTTTAAAGCATTAAAATCAATCTTAAGTATAAGTAAAAATTAACATACAGAAATATGCGACATATTAAAATGTCTGTGGAAAGCAACCTTTAACACTGGACTACTGACTTAAAAGTGAAAAAAGAGGGGACATGCATTGTTATCAACATAGCATTACTGTGTTCTTACAAGATTCACTATGTGTTGTTTTACAGGACTGGAGGCCCTAAGTGAAACTGTGACATATTACATTGCACTTTATAGTAACAGAGGAGGAACTAACAGCATTTTAAACTAATTCTGGAATGCGAAATCTGCATTCTATTAGTTCTACCAGTGGAATAGTGGCATCTCACTTTACCTTCTGTAACGGAAATGAGGGCACATTGTTATTAGTACTTTCGCTATGAGTGGATGAAATGCAACCTGCTAAGGTCTAGAATCCTGAACTACATGCCCCCTAAAAAAATGGCAAAAAAAAGCACTTCTTAAGTGTTTTTGCAGAGGTGAGCAAGCCCCCTGCACCAGTTTTATGGAAGGCAAGCCCCTGACACCCCAAGCTTATATAAACTCCATGGTTGCACCAACTTGAAGAAGGGATAAATTAACCAATCAACCCCACCACCCCCACCACCAAAAAGGCATCACTGTTGGCACAACTCGATGACAATGATTTCCTGTGGAGGAGTCCCATCCTTGTCAGGTTGAATTTTGGGCAAATGGTATTTCAGAATTTAATCTTCGTCCACCAGCCTTACCCATTATTAATATAGTAGCACTGTATGTTAATTAGCAGTATTTTGAGGTACTGAAACAGTGGTACTTTAGTGACATTTATATCTACACACCAACAAGATGGAAAGACTAACTCTGTGTCATTCTGCTTTGCTTTTATCAGGTAGTACAGATATTAACGACGTAGTGGTATTCTGTGGTAATAACCACCATTCTAACATACTCAAACTCTACTTCTCTAACTGGAATTGATAGGGCTGAGGGAGGGTTCCCAACTGCAGCTGTGAGAATTTGCATTGCACGTTATAGCAGTAGGGAACCTGTGTGCACTATAAAAAAAACTCAATATGTATCATTAGCATCATAGTCGTATTGAAAAGGAGCTGTGGCATAACTAACATTTTTTAAATGCCTGCGGAACCCAATGTTTAAATATGTATAGCTGATTTAACAAAGATGAGACATATATTGTTAGCAATACAGTACTGTTGTGCAAATGATAAGCCTTACTTTGAGAGTCCTTCTGGGAAGTCCTGAGTAATGCTATGACAGTTTACATTGTATTTCATAGCAGCAGGGTAACATATAATAGTTCAAAAACAGAGGGCAAATTGTTAGTAGCTTAGCAAACTTGGAGTTCAGCTGTGAAATAAAAGAAGATGAATCATTATAAAATGTGAAACTAACATTTAAGTTGGACACAGGCATCAACAGAGCCCTGCTGTATAATGCAAGTATATAATAATGTAAAGTGCTATTGTGATCTTTCTATGGTGGTATTATGGTATGTGAGCTCATAGTACAAATTAACAATTTGATGAACGATAATACCCATTTGTTAGCCATGTACGCCCACTAGAGACACAGTTCATTTTCAGTGGCAACCTGGTTAAGTGACTTGCTCAAGGTCACCCAGTAGGCAGATGAGGGCTGAGAGAGTCAAACCCTGTATCTCAGGACCTACAGCTCACAGCCATAATCCTCTATGACAACTGCAAAATCCAATGATAACAGCACTGTTGAGCTACTGACAAGCTATATTCTAAAATTCCTGATTTGGGGGCTGTCCTACATGGAGTTTAGATGTTTTACATAGCATTTTATAGTAACAGAGAAGTGATTATTTAAAAAAAACATTATTTTAAAATAATTCCAGAAAGCAAAATGTTAGATTATAGTAGCTTTCCTACTAAAGTTGTAACATTCTGTTTTGCATTTTGCAACTGTGAAAAACAGATATTAGCAGCATAACACTGTTGGGTAGTAGGTGCGATTCTGACATACCAGAGCTGTGAAATTTCCATTTGCCTGTTACCATAATAGTAAGACTTGAGCTCTGATGGTTTGCTTTGCATTTCTTCATATGGTGCATACGCTGTTAACACAGTACTATTCTTTGGTAACAAAGGCTATTCTAAATTATCCAAGCTGTGCCATTCTGACAGAAGCTATGACACGGAGGGTGTCTCCAAATGGATATATAATATTTTACTTTGAACTTTATAGGAATTGAGAATTAATATCACTGTTGACTTGATATCCCAACGCTATGTGCAAAATAGGAAACTAGGTTGTGGATTGGTGAATGGATTTATGGATGGATGTTGAGAAAAAAGGGCATGCATGGTCACATAGGAGCGTTGATGAGCAGTTCTGACATAAAAAAAAGACATAGCATTTTAAAATATCTATGGAAACCAACATTTAAGAATGCACTCTTGAATTATAAAGAAGTCACACACTTTGATAGCAATATAATATTATAGCAATAACCCATGCCTGGGTGTGGGTAATGCTGGATTTACCCATGGTTGGTGTGGTTTGGTCATGAGGGTGAAGCCCGAGTTGCCAAACAAAGACAACCGTGGGTAAATCCAGCATTACCCACACCCAGAAGTGGGTTATAGCTATTATACAATGACATTTAAGGAAAAAAAATTACTTTTCTTAAATAATGGCATTGTATAATGCCTCCGTGCTGCCCTTCCGCAGCTGTCTGGTATTCTGCGGCAGTTCTGATGTACTGCACATGCGTATGCTTACACAGTACATCAGAGCTGTGGGCAAAAGCAATGGAGAAAGCAAGATCTCCGTTGCTTTTTACAAACTGTCTCGCTATGTTAAGGGAGTTTAACATAGCGAGACAGCTTTAAAAAAAGCAACGGAGATAGGAAGATCTCGCTAGTGAAACAGGTTGCAAAAAGCAACGGAGATCTTGCGTTCTCCATTGCTGTAAAAAAAAAAAAAAAAAAAAAAGAGTTATACTAATGGAAAAAGTCCGGGCGTCCGGACCTTTTTCCATTACTATAACTCTGATTTGCAATGTGCACTCTGACCAATCAACGTGCACGTTTTGGAACATTAATGGGGGGTCATTGTATAATAGATTTTTGCTAACAAGCCCAGTTCTGAGAAGTCTGTTGTGGGGTGATCCAAACTGAAGCTCTGACATCTTAGGTTTCACTTTATAGTGAAGTAATATAGGGGTATTGTGTGATTTCCATCTGACTAGTACACAGTAAAAATAGTACGGGTTCCTGTTTTGTGCAGAACAAATTATAACAACTGTGTTAATACTCCATGAGACACATTTTTCAATGAGGCAGCAACAGCTCTGTTTTGTGCAATACCCACATGTGCACAGTCAATATAAACGCAGAACAGATAGGGAAATATAGTTTTCTTACTATATATATCTCACATTATCCTTTACTTTTACACTAGTAATATACTCATGTTGTAATGATACCCCTTTGTATAATGTATATTAACTGGATCACTGTTTTATATCCTATATGTATCATAGCACTCTTTTGAAATTACACTGCAATAATGTATGTAGACATTGCCAAAAACAATGCAGTGTGCTATGTACACAGCAACCAATGTCCTAGTATACCTTGATACCACTTTACTTTGTACACAATAACAGAAGCAATGTTTTGTACAATATATGTTCTAACACAATGTAAAGTGAAACAAATTAAAAACAGTTCACAAAACTAACATCCAACAGTGCAGATTTCTTGTTTTGATTCACAAATAAACATGATGAAAAAATATATGGCATTATTAAATGACTCCTGAAAACAATATCTCATGAAACTGTTGAATAGAAAACAAAACTGATTCCTGATTGCAAGTAGAATATTTTTCCACCTTACAGTGACAGTTTGTTTTTTTATGTTATGGTAATGGAAAACTAACAAACATTATGTAAAAGCAATTCCAAAAAGCAACATTTCAAATTCTCACAGTAAATTACAACAAAAGGAAATCATATATGTCACCTGAGAAAAAAAATAGCATTCCTTTCAACTATGTAGTACAATAAATTCCTCTGCAGCTCTTCTACAACATGAGATTGAATAATATTTAAGGAATCGATGAGAGGGTACAATTTATGGTCAACTTACACTATGTTAGTCTATTAATGTACAAGGCTGCTAAACAGATCTTCATGCCTCACTACAGTTATTGACTATGTTCATTGGTAGATTCAATCTGCTAATGATTGTCTAGATATGACAGGATCTGACCTGATGTTTTATTTATTTGTTTCCCTTTACTGAAACCCATTCACTATGTGGAGGTATTCCAAAATGTCAGATAGTATGCTGTCTGGTAGTAATCCATTCCTATGTTTTTGCTGCTGGGGAATATATGAGTGAATCTGTGCACTTTGGGTCATACAGAACAATTCAGAAAGACATAAAACCTGTATATGTAGCCACAATTGTTGTGACTGTTGCACATAATATTATGAGATGTGTGCCACTTACAATCTGGATTTGTATCCCAGGTCAAAGGAAGTACATCCTCTTTTCCCTCTTCTACTTTTTTGGTGGTATGAGACTAGATGACTCATAAGTATTGAAAAAATGCCCCCTCAAAAATAGGCATCACAGAGATTTTACTGTTTCAGCATCCAATGTACAGTAACAGTTTCTTACAATTAATACTTCTGCTCATAGCCACTATATTACCACTGATTTGTATCTGTTACTAAGGGGGGGGGGGGTTACACAGTGCAACAACTCATGAATAACTTTGGCATTCTTTTCTTCTTTAACAGATAAGCTCAGCATTGTACACCATCCAATTGGTAAGTAATGCATCACATACTTTCTACTGATATCATAAAGTAGTAAATTTGTAGTAAAGGGCTGTGTGTTATGTGACTGTTTTTGTCCTGTTGTGCACCTTGCTGCTGTATCTGGTCTGCAAAGTAATATGTTGTTTTAATGCTATGAAGGAATATTTTAGCTCTGATCTATTTTAGAATATCAAATGGCCATAATATCACCATTCATAACTTATAACATTGATCCAAAAGACATTTAAAGGGCACAATATCAAAGTGCCACAACTGCAAAGCATACAATATTGAAAATACATTTTTTACAGGGGGGGGGGGGCAAGCTCTCCTGCATCCTCCATGTAGGGGGCTGTGCCTCTCACCCCCTGCTGCTTATATATACCAACTCCAAGATTACACTATGGCTAAGAATGAGTAAAGTCCCACTCCTAACTGTATCACGATCTCTCATAAATGCTCATCAATAATGTTTGATTGGGGGATTCAATAAACCTTACATGGTAGCAACGAAAGTCATATTCAGTAAGTGCCATGTACAGGCACACACCCCTGCGCTAACAAGGTAAACACTGTGGCATGCTAATTACAGCATAAGCAGCTGAATTGTATGCTAATCAAACAATCCAACATGGTGGAGCTATTCAACAAGCTATAAAGCAAACTTATAGACTCTGTGCTGGTTTTTCCTGTGAATTCCAAAACTTTTGGAATACAGCCATGGACAGGAGTGCACACAAACAGAATGTTAGGGGCTGCTGCTTTAATTCATTTGTATGTGCTACAGGCTGAAGCCAATGCTGCTGCTGCCAACAGGCCAAGGCCAAAAAGGAGAAGAGTTTTCAGGCCCAGTTTAACTTTTCACAAGCTACATGATGTGGAAATTGTAGAGTGCTACAGGATGGACAGAGACACACTATAGGAAACTGTGACCTCTGCCATCCTCAACTCAGAGCCAGAGACAACAGAGGGGAACCCATTCCAGTGGAGACAAAGTTACATGTAGCCTTTAGAACCTTAGCTACATGTACCTTTCAGGGACCAACAGGGGACATGATGGGGGTGTCACCAGCATCAGCATCAAGGATCCTCCACCAATTCCTGAATGCTATGCTCCAACATGCCAATAACCACATGCATTTTCCCTGTACTTCTGAGGACAAGGCCAGAGATATGCAGGAGTTCTACTGTGTAGCACACTACCCTGAAGTACTGTGTGCCATAGATTGCACACATATAGAAATGAAGGCACCACCTGGGGAACAGGGTAGGCTCTACATAAACAGAAAGGGCTACCACTCTATCAATTGCCAAGTTGTGTGCAATGCCAAGGAAATCATCTCAAACACATGCGCTGGCAACCCTATCTGGCACACCCCCTAGCTGTACCAGATGTTTGCTTGGGGAGATATCCCACAGGGTCATTTACTGGGGGAGGCAGGCTATACACTGGCACCATGGCTGATAACACCCATCAGAATGCATCCACACACACACACACACACACACACACACACACACACACACACACACACACACACACACACACACACACACCAAAGAATGCCATAATGAAACACACATTCAAACCAGAAATATCATACAGCATGTTTCTGGGATGCTGAAATCATGGTTCTGGTGCCTGGTTACATCTGGAGAACCCTGCAGTACAATCCATGGACATGGACAGAAATAGTCACAGTATGTGCCATGCTACACAACATAATCCTGAGGAAGCAGCTTCAGCAGGATCATTAAGGGGAAGAGACACACATCCCACCACCAATGCCAAGGTCACCACAGCCACAGGAAACAGAGAGGGAAACACCAGCTGCTGTGGGTATAGGCAGATGTAGGTATGCTCGCTTTGCCCTTGCATTGGCTAAGAGACAAGGCATACAGAGCACACTCACTCACCACCTGGTGGCCTAAAACCTTCCTCCTACTCACATACATATACTGACATTGATGCCAGAAAACTCTCATAGCATTTACCTTCCCATGTATTGGATGTGTACTGCTTGCATCAGACAGAGGCAACCCTGAACTAAAACTGTGGCAAAAGCTGCATTTACAAGGTAAGTCCTGACATTGGAGTGTATTGTTTAATAATATAAATGTCTGGCATATCCCTGTATTTCATTATTTGGTCCAGTAAGCAAGTAAAAGGTGGGAGATTTGTACAGAAATTACATTAACATGTGACAGCAGAAACTTATTTGACCTATATGTGTCCATTACTAAGTAGTCGGCCTCAGGCATCAAAGATTCACACAGTCATACCTCTCAAAAGTAGTGATGATCACTGCATGCCCTCAGTTTAGCACCATACGTTTGTACTAAAAAATCATTAAAGAGAGAAGTTAGAAAGTAATGAGACACATTGCAGTTTCTGACTTCATAACCATCACAAGCTCATTCACTGTAAAGGTAGGAAATTTTGATCATATCATCTTTCCAAGGCCAATATAAGTCAACGTTACAATTACCAGTTCAAGACCACAAATGCAGATTTACTAAGCACTAAGTCAGCTATGCTCTCTGAACAACAGGGACAAATTTATGTATCCATGAATCCAAAAGATAGAAAACAGGGATATGCTAAGTTATCATCATTTGCACAGTGTGTTGTGTAGGGGGGCAGGAAGCCTAGGCTGACACAAAAGGTCAGTGAGTGTGTAAGAGTAAGAAAGAGAAGCAGGCAGACATTTCGATAAGCCAACAAATGGCCAGTGAGACAAAATGAGTAACTGTTGTGTGTGTGTGTGTGTATGTGTGTGTGTGTGTGTGTGTGTGTGTGTGTGTGTGTGTGTGTGTGTGTGTGTGTGTGTGTGTGCAGGGGTCCTCCAGATGAAATTGGTGTGTGAGTATCTGCATGAACACAGCTAAGCTCTGTGCTGTCTCTAAGTCTTGGTATGTCAGACAGGTGTGTACCATGCATGGTAGCGGTGGCATTCCATCACTGTCATCCCTGACCACAAGAACTGGCTCTGCCAGGAGTTGCATTAGAATGTCCACACCCATGATCAGATGCACTCCTGCTACCTGAACATAACTGATGCCTGCTGGATGAGCTCTTTTCATGGGACACCCAGAACCATGACCTCATGGCCTGCAACATCTGGGTGTGGACAGCACACTCACTGATGGAGCAGTGGAAGTACTGGCATTATGAGAGTGTGATTGGGCATAGCCACATTGGCTGACAGCAGATTATGTGGCTGACCTACTCCCATGAGGATGTTGTTCACCTCCCAGCAGATGTTCCATCACAGACAACACTTGTTCCATGACAGACACCCCTTGGTCCATCACAGACACCCCTCATTCCAATGTGTATTAATCTGACCATTGAATTGGCAACATGGTAGAGGCAGTCACTCATGTGAGACTGTGCCACATCTACAACCCTGAGCATTTGTCTGGAGCAGCTATGAGAACATGCCTGTGCCTCCATGATGGCCCTAAACATATGTTGAGTAGCATGGAAAGAGACACCTGCACCAGTGCACCAGGTGGAGGAGGGACAGCAGGCCCCTTCCAAACACCCCTATCAACCCTCCTGTGTGGCACATCACCCACACTTTGGCTATAGCCAGATCAGACACTGAAGCCACAGTAGCCACACTTCCCTGATTAATGGCTTCAGCCTGCACGTGCCCCATATCTGAGACATCACTGGAATGTGTAGGCATAGGCCTACTGGCTATGTCCAATGGAATTGCCGCTTCAACCTCTGTACTCCCAGACTGTGCCTCAGTTTGGCCACCATCATCATCAGAATTTACTGACACACTGACATCAGGTGGCAGAGGGCCCACACTTCCACTTTCATGACCACCTGAGATAAAAAACAACAAACACAGGAACAAATTAATACTTACACTACTATAGTCCAATATATGCTAACAAAGTAACAGTGCTGCCACTACTACATACAGTATAGCAATGCACACAACAGGTCTAACACTAAAATATTTCTTTAAATTTCTCAGCAGTACTGACATAAAACTGCTTAGCTTACCACCTGCAGATGAGATATGCAATCCAGACAGTCCTGGAAGAAGTTAAGCAAGAGGTAAGGGCAACATCATCACAATTAACAGTAACATAGGGGATAATAATTGTACCCCTTTATATGTCCATTAACTATACCTTCAACAAGATAGTTTCTGACAATTCCAACCTAAGCTAATAGCTTTAGAAATCTTCACTGCCCCCCCCCAAAAAAAGGCATATGACACATAAGTAACTTATTGATTTCAATTGTTTTGCCTGGAAGCTCCTCCTGTGATGTGCTTATTTTTTATTTTATTTATTTTTATTTTACTTATATGCTTCTTGTCTCTGAAACTGAAACTGCTCTGACATCCAGCACATGTGGTACTACACTCTCCTGGTAGCTGTCTGAATCCCTGATATTGGCCAGGACCTCTTCCTTGGGTGTTAGTGGTGGTTCCCTAGTAGCCCCTCCTCTGGTAACCATCTGGTCACAGCCCACTGCAGCTTCTCTTCTCTATACAGATGTGGCATGTCAGTGACCCTGAGGTGTACCTGCTCATATGTCCTGCCATGGCCACCCACGGCATTCACATTATCAACTATCTTATGCCATATTTGCATTCTATGTGGTATACCTCCCCATTCCCTTTCCAGGAGAAAAGCACCATGTTGAAACAAGGCATCCACTATCACCTGGGTCTCATCATTGGTGAAGGGGGGTCTCTGAGGATTGACACATCTGGGTAGCATACTCCTAGGTGTCCTAAAAGACAACAGAAGAATAATATACATAAGCATCAAATAACTACAAAATAATTGTTACCAGATAAAACAGAAAAGGTAGCCAGTCAGTATTACCCACAGGAAAAACATAAAACAATGTAGAGATGTGAAATACGAAAAACAGGCAGGATGCAAAACAAGGGAGTAAAAAGAGCAACATAGCCTTGTTTGTGCCATAACATTAACTCACCTTTGTTTCCCCCAAAAGAACAGTGTAGCTTTGTTTGTTCCATAAGAGTAACTCACTTTTGCTTCCCCCACAAAACAGCAGTTTATCCATGTTTGTGCCATAACAGTAACCCACCTTTGCTCCCCCCAAAAAATAGTATATCTTTGTTTGTGCTATATCAGTAACTCACCTTTGCTCCCCACAAAGAACAGTCTATCCTTGTTTGTGCCATAACAGTAACTCACCTTTGCTCCCCCCAAGAGAACAGAAAAATGACACATTTTACTAACAGACCATCTTGGAAATGCTAAAAGTGCTATCAAAGGAACTGTCCCTGAAATATTTGTATATATTTACCACACAGCATTCCATTTTCATGTATTGCCAGTCATGTATACCTCTAAAATTGCTTGACAAACATGGGCATGCCATCAGTACACTTCTAAGTAATGCAGACAGGTAAAAGTGTAAAAGCCTTTGCTTCAGATTTTTCTTAAATACATTCCAGCATATGAAGTATGTAGCTGAAAAAATAGAAGCATACCTTCTGAAGTTCAGTACTCCTCTGTACAGACATATCCTGAAGAAATAGTGCATGTGCAGTCTTCCAAATATAAGCAAGTCTCATCGCCATCAGTTTGCCTAGTTACATGGTTGCCTTTTTATATGGTATAGATTCAGGGCTGTTAGCATGATGAATATGCAAATGAGATGTGAACTCATTAAAATTGCTGAATCCCAAATACTCGGATCTGTGTAGTTAATGTAAACATAGTGCAGGCACTCCATCAGTGTTTGTGTTTAATGGATTACAACTGTGAATGATTACAGGTTGGGAGAAGGAAAACAACAGCACTGCAGGCTGCCTTACTTCCACTGGTGTGTCAGGTTAAAAATGTAAGTAAGCAGCACACGATTCACAGGTTGTGTTCCTTAAAATCTACTCTGGCCTTCATTTGTTGGCAACTGCATATGATATTATTTCTGCGTAATATCCTCACACATTTTAAGTGCAACAACACAGAATGGCTTACACACTGCATGTCACAGATAACTGGTCGGATAACTGAAGAATGACCAGCAGAGAAATGTAAGATAGAGTTGTATATTTGCAATCAATAATCATAACAGGTTGTGTGATCACTAGGTGCACTACAGCCAAAAATAATAAATGTACCAATAAGAGTTGTATGGTTTGATATCACTGTAGATGCTGTTGCAGTTGGTTGTGTGCAGATTGAGTTCAGTTCTTTGCTGTAAAGCTGTTTGTGTGGCAAAGAGGGATAAGGCACCTATCCTGTGTTCTGAAAGTGAATTGGAGTGAGAGTTCAAATCCAGATCTATTTAGACATATGTGATGTGAGCCATCATTTTCTTGTGTGCATATCATGCACTGATTTTCCTTATTTCAACTACTTGTCCCTTTTTCTTTTTCTCCTTTTCTGTCTTTGCTTGTCTATTTTTTTTGGGGGGATCCAGAATTTGCGCTGTGTTGCACGTATCACAATCACGGGAAAGGAGGAAATGAATGCAGAGTTTGGCTATACTTATCTCATTTGCACAAAGCGTGGCAGTCTGCAAACTAAACTACTGGACCCCCCCAGGAAATAGAGAGGACCCAGACAGCCAAAAATAGCTGATGCATTTAATTAATACTATTGGGCATCGTGCAAACTAGCTAAGCGGCATTACATGGCGGTTAACAGCAAGACCTTAAGAATCATTATTGAAATAGGGAATGTCATGCAACTAGTCCTGTGGCAGCAGTTGTAAGTGTAGGGCTGGAGTATAGCTAGACCTGGGTTCTAGTACAGGATTTACGACCTTTGTTTTACTGTTGTGACATTCCAGTTTACAGCAATAAATTGCAACATAGACAAGTGTTATTTCAACCTTCTTGTGGCAACAGGTGTAAGTGTAGGACTGCCTTACACATGGTCCTGAGTTCTAATACAGGATACTCCATACACTTTTACTGTTGTTCCACTTCCCATTATAGCCACCCTCACTTATAACACTTGAGATAGTGCAGCAGATATTTTATATGTATGAGGGCTGTGACAGTATAGTATTGTGTCAGTTATTTAATTATTTATCTGTGTATTATCACATTTATTACTAGATGTATGGTTGTGGGTATACTGTGTATTATATTCCTGCAAGCATAATTCTGCTGTCTGAACTGGCAGGGCCGACACATTTGCCTAACACACATACACAACTGCCTGTACATCCAATTTCCTTGGGATTTTAATTGAATTGTGTAATGCCTCACTGTTGCTCTCCCCTTACCATCGCGCAACCACATTGCTCAAGGGTATGCACTGCCGAGCAATGTGTTTGCATGATTGTAAGTGGAGCTCAACAGTTTCAAACAGTGTGCACATTCCAGTACATGCAATAACTGGAACTGGTGGGAAAGCATCAGTCTACATTACTCTATATCCATGGCAACCATGGCAGGCATTTGTGAGGAAGGTGCCAGGTTTAGGGCAAAGAGGTGGGGTGTCCAGGAGTCCAAGACTGGACTCATACTTAGGAACCACAGTGACAGGCTTCTGCAGGGGGACTATTATGGCTCACAATATAAGTCAGAGGCTCAGGATAGTTTAGCCTGGAATGTATCCAATGCCACAAGTATCCCATACACTGGAGAGCAATGTAGGCATCGTTATAATGACCTACAAGGAAGAAGAAGGATATACTCTGCCATTGGACTGAGAAATTTAGGACTAAGGACATCCCACACCTGTGTAAGTATCATCTACAGAGAATACTTGTAAGACCGAGAAAGTTGAATATAGGTAAGACTGGTATTCACAATGGTCTTCCGTTCTGTTCTGTTTTTTCCCGCAGGTGCCAGTAACTCTGATTTCAATGTCCAAACCCATGGGGCTAGATTGGTGAGGATGAGAGAAGCATGTGGTATGTATGCAGAAAAAGAGTACTGTTACTGTAGCATTAAAAACTAAATATAGCATTTTGCTATTTTATAGAGTTGTATCAAATTGAGCATGCATATCTCAACTGTAAAAGCAAGTATGCATGCATTTGTCTGTAGCACAAACCAAGAGTACCATGTTAGACATTAATCAGAGGTTGCATGTTCGAATACCACACTTCCAAACTATATAATACTGTTAATTCTTCAATAATATGTAAATTAAATGAAAACCTCTATACCAGCAGCACAAATGCCCCACTGTAATCTGTAATATGTATAACTGGAAAACACAAATGTGCAAGATATGCACATGTCAAGGATTACTTGCTGCAATCTGTAGTATAGTGTGCATCTGTTAGGAGGTGGTAGTCTTAATTGTAAAAGTTAAGACAATAGAGTCAAATAACTGTATTAATGCATTGTATGTGACATTTTTATTTTATTTTTATTTTATTTCATATTATTTATAAAAAAAAATTTGTATAATTTTTTTTTTAATTTTCTTTTATTTTATGATTTTTTTTATTTTATTTTTTAATTTTATTATGTGTCATTGAAATGTGTCCATGTCATCCATGTGTACCACATCACTAAATGCTCCAGAGCACAATGGGGTATGCCTGTCCCACAGGATCCGCCTGCCCCCCATCCACTGGCTCAAGCACTGATGCCCAGCACATATGTGAACCAACTTGGCAGCACTGCCTGTGCTGCCCCTGCACTACCTGTACCCTCAGGTAGTCTTGCCCCAGAGGCTGATCCAATGGTACCTTCGAGGAGCAGTGGTGGAGATGGTGATTTTATCACCCACACCGAGTTACCAGGAATGGTGCAGGGGTTGTGTGCTGCACTGTTGGTGCATGCCTACACCAGTTCTCCCTCATTTTGCAAAGTACTAGGAGGAAAATGAGACATCAAGCACTCCAGCCAGAGCTGGAGTGAAGTGACAGTGATGACAGTCCAGTGGGTGAGGACTTGATTCTCACTGTCACCCAGCTTGACAACCATGGGTTCAGGATGTCCCCACCCTCACCCCAATCATGGTGTTTTCCATCCTTTTGTGTCCATCACCATCCTTGTTTCTTGTCTTGTTTATCTTGTCTCAATTGCTCCTCACCTACCCAATGTACCTGACGCAGAAATACCTACATCCCTTCCCCAACATTCCGCTCTCTCTGAAATAAAAAATACATTTTTGTAGCCATTTTGGGCTAATTTTTATCTCTTTCATTTCCCTACTATAAAAAAATGCTTTTGCATGGTTTTGCGCACCGGGCAGTGCCGGTTAGCTATGGTTAAATTACTCCCGCTTCCACTAAGTCTCCTCTTCAGTTTTTCCCTTGAAACTAGTCTAACTCTCAACCTAAGCACTCAGAAAATATCTTACAGCCCAGCACTTGCTCAGACCTAACAGCAAGCACTAATATACCCTGACACTGATTGCCCAGCAGGGCAAGGCTCTTTATTCACCCCTCACCAACCAAGCAACTAAGCAGCTCACCCTACTATTCAGGCATGACCAAAGGGCAACTTCAGGTGCACTCTCCAGTCCAGCTGGTGAATCTGGGTATCTTGAGGCAATGTTAATACTGCCTCATGTACACAGACAACCCTCTCCTCCTACCACAAAACACTAACATATGCGAGAGATGCAATTATACAGCCAAACTGGAAGCTAAGCTGTCTCCACTCAAGACTGGAACAGACAGTCAAGAGGAGAAGGTTAACACCTGCACCACAACTCCAGCCACACACAGACCTACTAAAACAGCACTGGCAAAAAATGCACATAAATAGACAAAATCATACTCCGAGGCTCTAAATAAAAACCTGCAAAAGCATCAGAGACCTCCAAAGCAGACACCCAAACAACCTGCACTTCCCATCACAAACCAGACAACACATAAAACACAAAATCAGTGTGCCAAACAATCATAGCCCTTAAGGCGAAATAACATACCTAACACACCAGTAATAGGTGACTCTATAGTCAGGCACACTGACGTCCCACTCACTAGGGTGGACAAGCAGAAGGTTACTGTTAGCTGCCTGTCGGGACGCAGAATCTGCCACATAACACATGCAGTCACGTCACTCCAGAACAAATACAAATATGACTCTGTCATTGTTCATGCTGGTGTGAATGACCTGAAACATACCTCCCCGGACTACATGAAAAGAGACATGGAAGAGCTCTCTGATCATGTAGACCAAGCTGGTATGACCCTGACCCTGAGTAGCATCCTGCCCTCACCAATAATGTTACCTCAGTATAAAGAAAAAATTATCAATTTCAACAATTGGCTAAGCTTCTGGTGTCATTCAAAGAGAATCCAGTGTCTGTCAGCCTGGGATGACATGGTCGACAAGCCACTTTGCTTCGCAAGAGACGGCTTGCACCTGTCACCCCTAGGCTTTCAAATACTGGCCAAGCCTCTTGCTGCCCCCATAGTGCCTTTTTTAGGCAAAGCTCAAAAGTCAAACCCACCTACATAAACAGCACAATTAACAAAAAACTGAGGTTTATGCTACTCAATGCAAGGAGTTTAAATCTCAAAATGCACATGCTCAAAACACTCCTCAGTATGGAGAACGTCGACATCTGTGCAGTAACTGAAACCTGGTTCAAGGCTCCAGAGACCACCCCAGCACTACCAGGCTACAATGCATACCACATGTTTCGGCCACAGAACATACACAAAAGGAGGGGGTGTGTCCATATTCATCAAGGATACCTACACCTCCAGGTTAGTGGCGCAGCATGATACCTCTGAGATCATCCATGTGCAACTAACATCAGGCAAATCTGCAGTGCAAATTGTGACCTGCTACAGATCACCCTCCATGACCCAGGACCACCACTCCACTTTTCTGGAGACATTGGAAAACATGAAGGTCCTACCAAACACCCTGATATTGGGCGATTCCAATTACCCTACCATTCAGTGGGAAAACTACTCGAGTACAAATTCCCAGGCCCAGCGCTTCCTGGAATTCATCAACTCAAATGCCCTGGATCAGCTGGTAAACTCCCCTACCAGAGGTGAAAACATATTGGACCTGGTCATCACCAACATAGGCAGCATGTATTCCACACCGGAGGTCAACCCGTCACTGGTTAGATCAGACCATAAATTAATCACTCTGGATGTCCACACCCCGCCACCACCCCTAACTAAGGAAACCACAGTAAAAAACTTTTCTAAAGCAAATTTCACCTTAGTTAAAACAGAGGTGGTAAGTTTCACAGCCCCCACGCTGAAGGATAATGCTGCCCAAGATGCAGAAACCTTTACAAATGCACTCTGTGAGCACCTACAAGGATGCATGGATCATGCCATCCTTAGAAAAACCAAGACTCACTCCTCTAAGAGAAGGAAACCAGTTTGGTGGACCCCTACAATAAACAGGCTATACAATAGAAGGAGGAAATTAGTTCAGAAAAAAAGCAAATCCCAAGAAGGAAAGACATCCCTGATCAGTATCAGTAAGAAACTGAGGTCCCTCATGAAATCATTCAAGGCTAACTTCGAAAGAAAAATAGCCAAGGATTCAAAAGATAACCACATAACCTTCTTTAGCTATGTTAAGAATCTAACTGGCAACTCGCAGATATGCACTGAACTAGTGCAAAATAGCACAAAATATACTGAACCTACTGATATTGCCAACATCCTGGCAGATAGATTCAGTGCAAACTTCACCCTCCCTCACCTCCAAAAGGGCCCACAATACTGGAAAAGTGTAGTGTCCCAAAAATCACAGGCGCACAGGTGAAAACAGCCCTTTCAAAAGCCAAAAACACAGCGTCAATGGGGCCAGATGGTGTCCCAGGCTGCGTCTTGCACGAACTACAGAACGAACTAACCCTCCACCTAAGCACGCTGTTCAGCCTCAGCCTCTCCATAGGCTACGTGCCCATAGAATGGAGCACAGCAATGGTTATTCCTCTCCTCAAAGGAGGGGCCACAACTGACTGGTCTGCAAGGCTATGGAGCGCATCATCATGGAACTCATTAACAAAGACATTGGGAACCTCCAAACACTTGACCCGCGTTTATATCACGTTATTGAAAGATGAAAATAGTGAATGCTATTTCATCGAACCTAAAATATCTAAACCACATAATATCGAACATTCAGAACAGCAAATTTTTTCCTTGGGAAAAAATTCACTATTTTGAAACACATACACACAACACAAGCACACCTAAAAAACATCAATACACACATACACTTATAATCCTACAACTAACCCTACACTAAACTATACATACACTACTATCTATCCACTTACCTTAATCCAAACCCTAACCCTAAGGTCCGTCACTATCGCACACTCACCTAACCTGTGCCCTAACACTAACTCACTTAACCTGCCCCTAAACCTAATTCACCTAACCCGCGCCCTAACCCTAACTCACCTAACCCACACCCAAATCCTAACAACCATACAATTGCACACTTACCTGAACATGACCTGTAAATCTCCACCACAGCACTGAAAATAGCGAAGCCACAGAACCAGCCAACTGAATTCTTTCCCTAGGGAAGAATTCGGTGTTCTGCAGCTTCGTTATTTTTAGTGTTCGATTAAAACGGGTCAATATTAGAACATTCAAAGTTTTAAAACGTCGATGTTCTGATATAGACCCCTTGACCTGACCCAGTTCGGCTTTGTTAAGGGAAGATTATGCCTACTAAACCTGGTTGACTTCTTTGAGACAGTCACCAAGGCCATAGATGAGGGAAAGGTGTTTCACACAGCCTACCTTGACCTCGCCAAGGCTTTCGACACCATTCCCCACTCGGGTATTACAGAAAAACTCACCAGCCTGAACATAAACCCCTACGTCACAAGATGGGTTGCCAACTGGCTTACAGACAGAACTCACACGGTAAGAATAGTGGGCCCCAGGTTCAACTCTAAACCAGTCACAAGTGGTGTCCCACATGGCTCGGTCCTGGGACCCCTACTGTTCGGCATATACTTCTCAAAAGTACAGGCAAACACAGGAGGACTATGGCTAACCAAGTTTGCCAGTGACTACAAACTGGGAGCCATAATTGACTCTCCAGCTGACACGGACATCCTCCAAAAGGGCCTTACTGAGATGGACACCTGGTATCAAAGTCATGGCCTCAAGATAAATGCCAAAAAATGCATAGCCATCCCGTATGGGAAAAATAAAACACCTATGAATAACCACATAGGTGGCAGCCCCCTTAATACAGAAGAGGTAATAAGAGATCTGGGGACCAAGTAGATAGTAATCTCTCCTTTGACAATCATATTGCCAAAGTAGTTAGGAAATCCTTCTATGTGTCCCATTTAATTACTAAAGGGTTTGCATCTAGAAATAAAGAGGTTATAGTGCCCCTCTACTCGTCACTCATTAGACCCATCATAGAGTACAATGCCCCATTTGGGATGTACCTCACAAGACACTTTAATGGCTGGAAAGACCACAAAAGTAGCTCAACAAGAGGATTACTGGTCTCAAACATATGTCCTATGCAGCCCGACTGAAAAAACTCCGGCTGTACTCAGTGGCATATCGCTTACTCAGAGGTGATCTCTGCCTGATTTACAAAGCCATGCCTAACTCAGAATTGATGGACATGCTCCACCTAAAGAAATCCAAGTCACTGCGAGCCACGCGCTCTAGTGAGCTAAACCTCGCCACAACAATAAATAGAACATGCTGGAGGGATAGATTCCTGTCACAGAGACTCCCCATGCTTTGGAACAAAATTCCAAATTACATAGGTTCATAGGTAGGTAATAGGCTATCAGCCCTGGGGCCTATACAAGCCCAGCCAAAAAGGTACCCTGGCTTTTGCCACCCAAGAAAATTATTTTCCTGTGCCACTGTCGAGCATACCCACAGAGGTGATCCCCGGGGTGAATTTCCTATTTCCCATCCAATCATCAAGATTTTTCTTGAAGAGTGCTAATGAGGAGCTTTGTTTGATATAGACTGGTAGCTTATTCCAGAGTATGGGAAGTCTCTGGGACAGGAATCTATCCCTCCGGCATGTTCTGTTTATTTTGGTGACAAGGTTTAGGTCCCTAGTGTGTAGCTCGGAGGGACTGGGATTTCTTTAAGTGGAGCATGTCCAACAGCTCTGGGTTTGACATAGCTTTCTATGTTAGGCAGAGACCACCTCTGAGTAGGCGATATGTGACGGAGTAAAGCTGGAGTTTTTTGAGATGGTCTGCGTAGGGCATCTGTTTAAGGTCGGTAATCCTCTTTGTGAGGTATTTCTGTGGCCTTTCCAGTTGTTGTAGATGTCTTGTGAGGTACATACCAAAAAGGGCATTGTACTCTATAATGGGTCTAAGGAGTGATGAGTAGAGGGGAACAATGACCTCTTTTTTTCTGGATGAGAATCCTTTTGTGATGAGGTGTGCCACATAGAAGGATTTCCTGACTACTGTGGTGATGTGATTATCAAAGCAGAGACTACTGTCCACCTGTATCCTAAGGTCTCTTATCACACTTTCGGTGTTAAGTATACTACCGCCTATGTTGTAGTTCATGAGTACAGAGTTTTTACCAAAGGGGATGACAATGCACTTTTTGGCATTGAACTTGAGGCCATGGCTTTGACACCAGGCATCTGTCTCAGTGAGGCCCTTTTGTAGGTTGCCCACATCATTAAGAGTTTCGATTATGGCTCCTAGTTTGCAGTCATCTGTGAACTTCATTAGCCAAAGACCTTCTGTGTTAGCCTGTACTTCAGAGAAGTAGATACCATACAGGAGAGGACACAGGACTGAACCCTGTGGTACTCCACTTGTCACTGGTCTGAAGTCGGATTTGGAGTCTGCTACTTTCACAGTGTGGGTTCTGTCAGTGAGCCAGTTGGCAAACCATTTTGTGACATAGGGATTTATGCCTAGTTTACTGAGTTTATTTATAATTCCAGAGTGGGGGATGGTGTCGAAAGCCTTGGCAAGATCTAGATAGGTTGTGTGAACCACCTTACCCTTGTCAACGGCTTTGGTGACTGCTTCAAAGAAGTCTATCAGGTTTAGTAGACATGATCTGCCTTTGACAAACCCAAACTGGGTGGGGCCCAGAGTTTGGAGATTACCAATGTCTTTGTTTATAAGTTCCAAGATGATACATTCCATGGCCTTGCAGATGAGGCTCATCAGGCTAATGGGGTGGTAGTTCCTAGGGACTGTGGTTGCTCCCCCCTTGTGGAATGGGATAACTGTCACTGTGCGCCATTCAGCAGGCACAAAACCTGAGGTGAGGCTATGATTGAACATGGTATTTAGGTGGAGTGCCAGTTCGTTCTGTATTTCATGTAGAATGCAGCCTGGGATGTTGTCTGGTCCCATGGATGCTGTGTTCTTGGCTTTGGAGAGTGGTTTTTACCTGTGCAGCCATGATTACAGGAACTTTGCATTCATCCGGTATAGAGATGGGCTCTTAAGGGGGTGAGAGGCGGGTAAAGTTAGCACTGAACCTATCTGCCAGGATGTTGGCAATATCAGTTGGGTCTGTATATTTAGTTCCATTGCACTGTAACTCAGAGCAGATCTGAGTGTTGCCATTGAGATTCTTGACATAGCTATAGAATGCTTTGTGGTTGTCTTTAGAATCAGTGGCGATTTTGTTTTTGTAACTAGATTTGGAGGATTTTATCAGGGATTGCAGCTTCTTACTGAGGCTGACAAGGGAGTTCCTCCACTCATGGGATTTTACTCTCTTTTACAACAGTTTCTTCCTTCTGTTGTACAGTTTGTTTATGGCAGGGCACCACCAGATTGGCTTCCTTTTTTTGGAGGATAGCATCTTGGTTCTGATTGGGATAGTAGGATTCAGTAGTCATAACTGTATTGTCCATCTGCATGGGTGTCATAAAGTTCACTACTTCTGTCTTAAGAAGCATGAAGTTGGCTTTGGAGAAATATTTTACCATGGTTTCTTTAATGGGGGGTGGGGGCAGGATATGGATATCTAGGGTAATTAGCTTATGGTCGGATCAGACCAATGAGGTGTTGACCTCAGGTGTGGAACACCGGTCATTCATGTTGGTAATGACTAGATCTAGGATATTGTTGCCCCTGGGGTGTGGATAAGTTGATCCAGGGCATTGAAGTTTATGAATTCCAGAAAGCATTGAGCGAAGGAGTTAGTACATGAGTAGTTTTCCCAGTTAATGGTGTGGTAGTTGAAATCACCCAGTATTAGGGTGTTTGGTTGAACCCTAATATTTTCCAGTACATCAAGAAAAGAGGAGTGGGAATCCTGGGGCATGGTAGGTGATCTGTAGCAAGCTACAATTTGGATTGCAGTTTTGCCCAGAGCTAGTTGCACTTGCATAACCTCGGCTACATTATGCTGAGCAACTAGCCTGGAGGTGTGGATATTCTTAATGAATATGGACACAGCTCCACTTTTGGTCATCAGGCAGAGCCCCTCACTAACACTTTTCAAGAGAAACCCTGACGAGTGGATGGGTAACAGAAAATACACCCCTAAGATCACTTCATTGGCTCTGCTTGACAGAGGATCAGTTAATTAGTCAATGGGGCAGCGAAAGCTGACACACTCTGGCTAGGCTTATAAATGCCCTCGGGCAGATAACCTAGTACCTACCTATGAACCTATTAACCTAAATGAGCACCTGTCCCACAAAAAAAATCATCCCATACATAGCTCTCCATTTCACACATGTGTCTTCTTCACACACTTGATTCAATCCAGTTGGCTATATAACATGATTGTGTTGTGGTCAGCCCTCTCTCTGGAGGTGACAGTCCAAATTCAGCTAATATTTCACACATATGTTCAGTTTACACTGTTAAAGAAATGGATAGCTATGGTTCTTTCCTACCTCCATCCTGCACATTCCTGTCCAGCTTTCCCTTTGTTCTTTCCCCTGCTTGCTCTCCATTTCACCACTTTCCTATCTGTCCCATTTTAACACCTTTTATCTGGTCAAAAATCGAATCACACACACCACACATAAGTTGTTGGAGAAGCAATGAATCTATTCACTTTTTGGGCTCCAAGTTTGTGTGAAGGTGTGCATCATGCAGCAATTGTGAGCTGGGTGAGCTGCGGCAAACAGGTGTGGTTACCCCCATGCAATACTGCTTAACAGTGCTGCACTATGCCAACACACAGAAACACATCTCTATGCACAATTTATATCATAGTATTATCACTCTGTAATGTAAAGTATTTTAAAATATTACAGACACCTATATTCAAACTCAGTATCATCTGGTCCAAAAAAGGAATGTATCAATGCATTAGCACATGCTGCCACAGAGTCAGTTAAACAGCAGATGCATTTCTTAGCCTCAATAGTAACTGTCAGACTTTAGCAATGAGGATTGCATTTGTGCACTGCTTAGCTACACAGAAACATGTATCTCATATGCATATGCACTTTGCTAAGCATTGTGCAAAACCTCGACTTGCCGCACTATGAACATGTACATATTATGCTATATTACTGCTGTTTACTGTCCATTTCCTGTGTATGATATGAAATTACATGTGGAAACATTACAAACTGAGGGCTCTATCTAACAATATGTCACATATTTTCAATATATCCATGTGTTGACACCACCCCCCCAGAAAACTGCAACCCCGGAGCATTAATGCTCTTGATGATGTCTCTTCTTGCTTTTTGTAACTTTAGATGTGCAGACTTTATTTACTATCATTCCTAATACTGAGGCAAAGATTTTATTATATTACTTTTGTTAGATAATAGTGATTATTCTAATGGTATGAGCCATGTGATTTGCCTACTTTTGGATGTTACATTGGAGAATAATGTGTTCATTTTTGACAGCAATTCTTATTTACAGAAATCAGGATTTGCTATGGGTACTATCTGCGCCCATAGTTATGCTAGTTTGGTGATAGTGCAGTGGGAGTCTGAATATGTTTTAAGTACTCATGTTTATACTTCTAGTATTAAATTTTACTGTAGGTTCGTGGATGATATATGTATGTTGTGGGGAGGTTCTTTCGAACATTTAAATGATTTTATACAGTATTTAGAATCCAGCACCAATTTTCTTAAACGTACAGCACCGTGATCATTGTATAACATAGACTTTCTTGATGTACGTTTGATTAAGAAAAATGAGGGCCATATAGATACCACCTTATTTAAGAAACCTTGCTGAAGGAATGGAATACTGCACCATAGTAGTATGCATCCTACATATGTTTATTCCAACACTATTAAGGGAAAATCAATGAGAATATATGGCACTGGTTGGTCTGCACAAGGACCTTCTGCGTAGGGGTTACTTGAAAAAAAAACTTGATAAGTCCTTAAGTGCAGTTAATGTCAGGTATGAGGCATGTCCCTATTCTTCTTCCTCTAGAAGGGTGCCTAAACAAAAGCGGCATTTTAGTAATAGCAATAAGTTTATTTTTACTTACTCAGTGATGTTAAAAATGTATGTGACATCATTAGAAAAAATTTGCTTATTCTTATAACTGGCACTAATATTAAGAAAGCGTTAGGTGATAAACCTTGTTTTGTATTCAGAAATAATGTTTCTTTGATAAGATATCTTTGTTATAGTTCTAGTAACATTGATGCATGGAACAGGCTTTTGTCAGATAGACTCGGTACCTTTCCCTGCAATCATTGTAGAGCCTGCAGTTTTATTTCTAAAGAGAGATGTTTTATTCATCCAATAACTAGTAAAATATTTATCCCTAGATTCTATGCAGATTGTGTTAGCTGTAACTTGATTTATCTTGCAACCTGCAATAGTTATGGTAGTTTCTATATTGGAAAAACTACACACTCCTTTAAGGAGCATATTTTAAAACATATTGGATGTATACGTAGGTGTGATGTTTCCAATGCACTTGCATTATTGCTGAATATAAGAATCACAGATTTTCTTTTAGGGTACTGCAAAAGATTTATGGTAGTGTACATTTAGCTGATTTTAATAATAAAGTGGAAATGGCAGCAATGATATGGATTGTAGCCCTACAGTCACATAGAGAGCCAGAGCTGAATGTACAGTATTTGTCCCTTTAAAAACTGTATTGAAGGCTCAGATTGTTGATTTTAATTAATTGTTCATTTTTATTGATTGGACTTTAGTTGTAGTTTTTGCATAATTGTATTTAAACTTGTGTTATATGGCTTGGTTTTGTGGTCTGAATAAGCAGAGTGCTCCGTGAAAGCACTCACCAACAATAAAAGTTTTTTCCTTTGATTTTATCCTCCTTGTTGGTTCGTACTATGATTTTTGTTTTCTCTTTGTAAGTTTCCATTAGTACTACCTTTTAGCCAAGAGGTTTGGTTTGTTTTTGTTTTATAGATTCTATTAGCTCAGCTACCATTTAATGTGGTTCCCTTCATTATCCCAGGCAGTGCACTACAGACAGCTGGTAGAGTTTTCGAATCCTTATGTATTATGAGAAGACTGTAGAAAAAGGGTTTAGAGGCGAAGGATCCAGTAGCAACTAATAACGTTGATCAGTTGTAAAGACTATATTATTGCACTCAATAAGAATGTGTCTATCCATATATTAAAATTATTGCAAGTTAGTCTTATATTAAAATTGCCACTTGAAAGAGATGTCAAGCTTCTTCAAGGTAATAAAGGTAAGCAATCATGGCTACCACTGTCCTGCCTTCTGCTGATGATGTTATGGCATCTTCAGTACAGCAGCAATGCAGATGGAGTGGTACATATTCAGAAAATAAATTAAAGAAATCTAAATGAAACTATGGGCATTTATAAAAATGGTGGTATTATTTATAAATCTGTCAACAAACAGATAAGAAAGTTATCATATGTTATCCACTGGTATCCGAATTCTCTGAATGTACTCCTGACAGAAGAGGGTACAAATAATCCAGCATTACAAAAAAATAGGAAAAGAAGAGCAGGTTTAAATTAATAATTCTTATAAAGTTGTCTGAAGAGAACAGAATCACAAACAGTATCAGTCAGATGTGCCATATGAAACACATTTTGTTAATGCATCTTTGCATATAAACTATTTCATATTTTAACTAACCATTTACATACATCTGTGTACTGACACTAACAGAAAGGTTAAATGTTTGTTCAAGAAAGGAATCATCCCAAGCAAAGTGATCTTTCATTTGCAACTTGAACTGTTTTATGAGCTTTTACTTGCAACATGCAAACATTTTGATGTACGTATTTATATTGCAGATATCAGAGAAGGAGCAAAAGGGGGCCCTATAAAAGAAGAAACGATGCAAAGCAACGCGTATCGAAGGCATCTGGTACTTCTAAGTATTTAATATATTCAGCATCAACAGTTAACTTGTTTCTGAATTTAAAATCAGGATGTTCTAATACATTTTAATGAGTTTTCAGTATAGCACAAATGAAACATAAAAAAATGTAACAGTAATGTATCACCTTGTGGTATTACACAGCAGTTTGTATTTCACTGAAATTAAAAATGGTATAACATATGTTACTTCCAATTACTTATTTTGACAGTAGCAATGAAACAATAAGCTATTTGGTGTGTATGACTAAAGAAAATAATAGTCATTAAAGTGGTTCTGAGATGGTAGAAACACCACAATTTTAACAACACAGGTCAGTGCTCTATGTAGCCAGCCATTAGCTAAAAAAGTGATACTTTTGTAATGTAACTATGATAAATATTTCATGAGAAGATTATTAAACATTACTAGATTAGATTTTCCTTAATCTTTCCACCAGTTCGGAATGTGTTGACATATGCCCCCTTAAAACTACAAGAGAGGCATACCTGTAAGCCTGCTTGTCCTAAGCTGAGCATCGGTGGGCAGAATAGCTTTGGCTATTTAAGATGAGCACTGCAAGTCTACTTTCAGTTTCAGCAGTGGCTCACAGGAGCTGATCCTCTAAACGTGGGACATAAGCATGTCAAGTCATTTGAAGCCATCTATAAGCAACCATATCGTGGGTAGGTCCTAAAAGGAGTTTTGTTACTTTACGTAAGTTTAAATAAAAAAAGTTAAAGGAATGCTGCGTGTAATTTTTGGAAAGAACTGGGGATTTCCACTGGTCTAATTTTTTGCACAATTTTTGGTCAGGTGCTTGATGTCAGTTTGCAGGTTTCAGGGTCAAAAGTAAAGGCTGTCAGTCTTACTGCAATCTTTACTGAATTCCTTCTGAAATTAGAGCTGCTGTCTCCTGGATCATCACTGGGAAAGGGACTTTGAGAATCAGAGCAGCTAAAGCAAAATAACATACTGACACATACATGTACATATGGCTGTTTCATTCAGTTTAACCTGTTAGTAGCATGTTTTTACGTCTAGTTGTGTTTTAAACAATATATGGTAAAGACTGATTTCTAACACCTTATATGCTCACCTACATTGCACTTACATTAGAAAATTGTTACTGGTTAAATGAGATAGCTGCTACAGGGAAACAGATTTTTCTTAGCTTCAGTCAGGAAATGTGAATCCATTTGGTTTCAACAGTTTCCTGCGATGCTTTCTGAAGATTTCATGCATTGATAGATGGAATAGTATATCTCATTGAAATGGCAGGAAACCTTTTGCTGTGGGTAGTATTACTAAAGTTAAGTTTTTGGGGGTTTTAATGGAGGTTTTTTTTTCGTATTTTCTTAAAAGTTTTGGTGCTTCACCAGTATCTCAGACTTTAGGTTGTAGTTGGCATAGGCAAGTGTTTAGAGTATCGTTTATTGTGGGGAGAGATTGATATATTTTTTGGAAGTGATTATTTAGCAACAAGATAAGGTGGGCATTCGTGTTGGGTCTGCATTAATACGTAGCTAAGTTTTTTGTGTTAGAAGTGAAACAGGCTGATGATCTGTAACATGATATGGAAGGTGTGGTGGGATTGTTGTTATTTATAAGTCTAATCCTACAAGAATGGTGTTATGTTAGTATGTGTCACTTCAGGTGCTGTTTAGTGAGGTAGTTTGTCAAATGATCTTTTGGTAACATTCTAGAATCCCCGCAGCAGCATTGCCATTAGAATGGCTTTTTGGAACCATCTGTTGGAATTACTGATGACTGTTTTATGTCCAGATACATCTGCATTACTCTGAGTATACAGCAACAAGCACTGAATACTGTAGTGTAAAAAATAAAAAAAGGACTTTTACCCTTGTTTATCTACAGGCATCATCAGAGTTGAAAGTGCTAAGTCAGTTACATGTTTTAAAGTCGTAGTAAACTTGTTTTAAGTGTCTGGTATTAGCAGTGGGTTAGTGATTTTTTTTAATTTTAGCTTATATGGGCGAGTTCTGGTTTGACAGTTTTGACTGATTTCAGTTAATATTTGTTATTTTTATCTGTGTAATTAAAACATATATATAAAATAAACTTTAACATAGATATACATAAAAATATGAATTAAAATTAATATTATAATAAATAATAATGAAATATTATACAATGACTGGCCATTAATATTTGAAAATGAGAACACTGACTGGGCTGACCAATCAGCGTGCCCATTGTAAATCTAAGCATATACCAATGGAAAAAAGTCCAGTCACCTGGACTTTTTTTTCTATTGTATATACTGTAACTTTTAATTTTTTTTTATAAAAATAAATAAATAAAATCAGAAATCCAGTTTCTGGACATACAAGAGAGACAAGACGGAGAAAATGCTAGGAAAATCAGGTACGTTATTCAAAACTAAAGACAAGTACCTGATTTTCCTTGTATTTCCTCCATTCTATTTCCTACCCCTAAGGAGACCTTCTTTATTCTGTTGCTTCCTTTCCAAAGTACTAATGTACTGGGTATGCATGGGAACGCAAGTCCCATACGCATGCACAGTACATCGAAAAAAAGCAACAGGATATGTTGTAGAAGCAGAAAGACACCACAGTGCCATTATACAAATACATTATTTAAGAAAAGTAAGTAATTTTTTTCTTAAATAACATCATTGAATAATAGCAATAACTGACTCCATAATGTGGTATATTAAGATTTACCCATGGTTGGCTTTATTTAATTACTCGGGCTTCGCCCTCATGATTAACCACACCATCCGTGGGTAAATCTTAATATACCACACCAACATCGTCAGCTATAGCTATAATATATATGTTTTGAAGTCATTGGTACTAAATTATTAATTTCTGCACAGCATAGTAATTAGGACTGGTGTATGACTTTGTAACAAAGTTTAATTAAGGTGTCCTTATTTCTCATGTTTAACAATTATATTTTGATTTTCAGGCTCCTCAGCCCTACAGATTCTCAAAGACAAGTGGCCGCGGATAACGCAAGAGGTACAAGAGTTAGAAGAGGTTCAGATACATGATCAGGTTCCACTGGGAAGGAAATGTAGCATGCCTATAGCCTATAGTGGAAGATGAGGCAGTATCAGGGTCCAACTCCCTCATTAAAAAAAAAAAAGAGCAGAAGAAGGGCTCAGAAAGACATTGCAAACTCTGTTTAGGATCCATCTTCTTTAAGGGATGGGTTGGCTGGCTACAAAGGTAATAAGAAAGCTGGGAAACTTAAGCCAAATGCTTCTGATAGGGGTCAGTCAGTGGAGGAATATCGTGATGAGTTTAGCAAGTCTCTTCCAGAAGAGAGCAGGGCAAAAGTCACATGGCTTTGGAAAGGGGATTGGGTTCAATGCCCACACAGGCTGATTGGCTATCCCGCAGAGTCTCACCATGACCAGTTTCCTCTCTACCTTTAGGAATACAGCAGTCAGAGCCCCCAGTGAAATGAAGGATCTGGTTTCAACTGACCTTGAACTCAACATCACCCAATTTTTAACACACATGAAGGTTTTAAATCCTATGTCACCTACTGGCTTAGTCCTCAAAAAGAAGGCGGGTGAATTTAGATTGATTCATCACTTTTCTCACCCAGCTGGGTCATCTGTCAATGACTTCATTGACAAGGAGCAATCTTAATCTGCAGTACTTATCTTTGGAACATGTGGTTCAAACAGTTTCAAGTTTCAACAACCCATGGTTCAGCAAATTAGACATTCAATCAGCCTTTTAACTGCTTCCAACAAGACAGGAAGAATGGCCTTTATTAGGCTTTTAGCTGGATGGGAAGCTTTATTTTAATAATGGGATGTTCTGCAGCCTGTGCCACCTTTGAAGTATTTAACATGGCAGTTTATTGGTGCTGGCAACACAGAGCACCATATCAATCAGCAATTCATTACTTGGATGATTTTCTGATAGTTGGAGAGGATAAAGCAGAGGCAGTAGAAGGGATGTCATTATATATGGACATGCACACCTCCTTGGGTGTTCCTTTGGCAGAGGATACATTGGAAGGTCCCTCTCAAAAACTGGCATTTCTACATTTGGTCAAAGTTACTTCTAAGTCCTTTAACCTCCCAAAGACAAGCTGGATCGTCTCAAGTCCATAGCCAGGACATTTCTAGGGGCCGACTAAGTTAAGTTAGCTAATGTTATGCAGGTGCTTAGACTGTTAAACTTTACATGCAGGATTATTGCCTCACACAGAACTTTTCTTTGGGCAATTTCAAATTTGCTAAAAGGTAACAAACCCAAGCATTACAAGGTGAGAATAACTCACAGTGTTAAGGAGGACCTCCGTTTATGGTTTAGCTTTTTGAATCAGTAAAACAGAGTAGCTTTCTGGCAATCACAGTAGGTGTTTTTCAGTGAGTTTCAACTATTCACCAATGCTGCAGCTGGAGTTAGGATGGGAGGGTGTGTCCATGATAGCTGGTTTGCTGCCAAATGGCCTAATTCCTGGTCCATAAACAGGAAGAAAGATATTGCCTTTTTTAGAGATTTTTCCAATATGGGTGGCTGCTCTGGTTTAGAAAGAGTGTTTGAGGAACTGTAGAGTGTCTTTTTGTTCAGATAACCTGGCAGTAGTTCACACGTGAACAAGTGTTCCTTCAAGTCCAGATGAGTGCAATCAGTGATTAGGCTCCTGATACTGCTGGGTTTGCAAATCAGTTTAACATTGTCAAACATACATGTTCCTGGCTGCAAAACTGGCTTAGCGGACAGTTTTTCACATTTTCAGGTTTCAGCAGTTGGCACGGGATGCAAAGCCACTTGGTAACTTCATTCCCCCAGAAATCTGTTTGATTGGAGAAGGGTAGCCATATCATTGGTGTCAGATTCTTGGGCCAGGAATACAAAGATAGCATATTCATCATCAATTCAATCCTTCAAAGTTTTTTTTATAAAGCTTTGCCTGTAAGTCAGAGGATGTGGGATTTATCACTGCTCATCCAGTCCCTAGTACACCGATGCTGCAGGGGTGATGCGTCTAACATTAGGATTCATTTGCAGCTTTAGGGTGGCTAAGCCTAGTTCTGGGGTATATGGATTATTCAGGCCACAGGTTATTATACAGAATGATTAAAGGTTTGCTGAATGTTAAAGGGGCCTGTAAGGATAATAGAAAGCCGATTGGCCAGCACCTACTAACTGTTACTGTTAGAGGTTTGTTTATTTTAGCAGCAGATTTCTATTCATTTGGCATGTGGGCAGCTTTGTTCTCTTGCCTTTATGTGGGTGGTTTCTGGCATGTGACAATGAACTTTTGTAGTCTTTATGTTGGGAAGGGGTCTATATTATGTGATTGAAGAGTCTACTCTTCGAACCCATAATAATCGAAAAATACACAGCGAACGCTGTAAACTGCGAATGGCCACGTCTGCGAATTTTTTCCTCAGGAAAAAATTCAGTTGGCCATTATCAGGAATTGCCTTTTTCTTCAATGTAGAGTGATCTTGGAGTTGGTATATTTAGTTGGGGGGGTGTGGGGGGCACAGCCCCCCACTTGATTAGTGTTTTAAAGCTTTTTTTTTTTTTTATGACCACATGAATTTTTTTCCCAAAGGAAAAATTTGCAGACTTGGCCATTCATGGTTTACAGTGTTCGCTGTATATCTGTCAATTATTATGTGTTCGAAGAGTAGACTCTTTGATCACATAATATAGACCCATTGGGAAGATGTGGTCATTCCTAATGACTTCATAATGATTTGGATGGGGAAGCCTAAGACTGATCAATTGGGGAAGGGCCACCAGGTCTGCTTAGCTAGAGGAAGAACCCAGATCATCTGCCCTGTCTGCTGTTCAGTATGTTTAGAAGGCTACTTTCCAAACAAGAAAAAAACAGTATTAGTTTTTAAGTTGCAGACCTGTAGGCAGATAAAAGTGTGTGATACTTATTCTGCACTGGTTAAAGCCCTTACCTGCCAAGTTATAAATTTGCAAGGATATTCATCTTATTCCTTTCAGATAGGCCACACATCTGATCTGGCAGTAGAAGACCATTAACTTCAAGTATTGGAAAGGAAAGGGAGGTGGGTTTCTGATACCGTTTTATATTATATAATGAATTAACACAATGAATTTGGACTACAGGAAAGGAATTTATCTGGATTTTGGACTACTCTTTCATCAGAAGAACAGCCTTACAAGCTCTAATACCTCCAGTTAGTCATGTTGGCTCACTTGAACGTAATAATTGGTCAGGTCAGTGTTTTGGTTTTTCCAGGCTTTCTTGGTATCATCTTTGGGAAGTGTGGCACCGAATATTTGCCCATTGAAGCTTAACTCGGGCTTTAATGATTCATTTAGGGGGTAATGATTTAGTGGTGGCCCCTAAGAGGATTTTTCTGGCAAGAATTTTGTCTGACCTTTGGAAGCACCATACATTGTACCCTCAAATTGTTGTATTTTGGTCTGCAGTAGTACCTAGACTTCACAGGATTGGAGCAAGGAAGGAGGCAGCTATAGAAAACTCCAGATGCTTTATAAACCATAGAGTGGTTCATGCATCCAGTCAAGTCGAATTCCAGCTGGTAAACCATAACAATTTTACAAACCAAATAAAGACTTTTATGACTCAGATGGAGTGCATCTGAATAATTTAGGTTATGATTTATTCAACGTAAACATTTCTCTAGTAGTTGAGAATTATTTCAGCACTACAATTACCTGGGAGTTTTAGTGCTTTACACAGTTATGGCTCATGGGGGTTGCTCTAGGGGGGCACAGCATGATTATGTCATCTAGTTGATGCCTTGTGGATTTACTCCCCTATCCCCTCCCCCTCGGTTGCTTCTCAGCGAGCTCTTTGTGTGGGCAGTATATTTTTCAAATTTAAACCCTGGACAAGGCAAGCGGTGGTGATGACGAGAGGCTACCCCTTAAATTTAATTATTAAACAGGTCCAATGCAGCTTGTGGTATGTACGCACCTGGACCCTTCAATAATGAGCCAGAAAGGGTTTGAATGTGCCAACCGGCTCAAGGTGGGATTTTGCAATGTGTTTGGGTACAAAGTTAATTTTATTGTATTAACAGTGTTTTTTTTTAATAAATGGTCACAAGTGTTGGTATGGTTATTTCTCAGCTCAGAAGACAAGTATAGACTGCACAGTCTATAGGTCTGTGCATTTGCAGTAACAGTGATGTCTGCAGTATGGAAGGCATGTGCCAAAGTAATGGTTGTACATAAGAATGCTTATACTAAATTTCTTTCACGACATACATTTTCTGTTTATTGTGTCTATGGTTAAAGAATCACTACCACATTTGATAAGATTGCAGTCAGTATAAAAAGCAATTACTCCAGCTATTTGGTGGTTTCTGTTTATTTACTATTAATTTTTTTCAAACATTAATCTGCAGATCTGTAGGAAGACTTGTAGATACCTGCAGACATCTCATTATAAGAGAGCGTGTTGATTATGCATCAATGAATGAAACATAATAGCTTTATATTCATTGCTAAGGTAAGATGAAGGATCTGATTTCTGCATATTAGGCAGACAGTCTTTGATATGCACATTAATTTTCTGCTGTCAGTTTCAGTGTGGGTGACTCTGAATGTCAGAAGCCTGACAGCCTATAAAACAATTTTTTCCATAAGGTCTGTCCAACTTAATACAACTTTAAATTATATTAATTCAATTCTGTCTTTAGCGCGAGTCTTTTATTTGTAACATGTACATGGAATGTTATATGTTTTATTTAAACCTGCTATGTGCCTAGGATTGATCTTATTAAATTAGCTGTGACTGACTGATTGCTTGATTCATTCACTGACTGACACCAATGACTGACCCAACAAGCTCCTATTGAGTTTTATACTTAGTGCATTAAAGGAATTCCCCATTCTCCATTTCTTTCACCTTCCTTTGTAGTACTTATAGATGTGAACATAAACGTGTGGCCCAGTATTGATTATGCACTGGCTGATACCAAGTGCTTGTATTACAGGTGAATAATATTAATCTTTTCTGACCTATGCCTGATAATACTGAGAATCTAAACAGCCGAAAAGTAGTAGAAATAAAACCAATACCTCATTCATTCCGAAGGATTTGTTATGAAGTTTCTATACTGGAAGTTCAGGAAGGTTTACCACTTGCCAGAGGGCAGGAAAGATTTTATTTATTTTATATGAAATATGATGTACTATATACATTAGATGTTGTGATGCAGCAGTAATATTGAAATGTCTTGCCTATGCTATAAGGATACTATGGGGAAATTAAACATATGGTTTATACAATAGTTGGTTTTCAGAACTTGACGTCTATAATGCTACTGTACTATTTTTATGACCATGCTACATTAGGTACGTATGCTGGGTCCCCTTTAGTTTAACTAGAGGCATTTACTATATTCTTCTTTTCACTGTACTTGAAAAGCACGTTATATAAGAACTATTTTAATGTTCATAGCTGCTTATAATCCATGTAGTAGGTCTGACTAATGGACAAGTAAAACTAATTGAACAATTTAGAGTACAGTAACCAACTTTTATGTGCAATAAATTATCTTGATAAAGTAAATCAAACAGCCATTATGCACAAAATGTAGGCCGGGGCCCAGACTGTGAATAGTCAGACAGTCTATGCCTTTATGTTTAGATAAGCTCAGTGTTGAAGTACTTTTCAGTTGCAGCATGATTTCTGTGATAAAGTATTGTTAGCATGCCTTCTAAAAGCAACAATGAAGCAAAAAAGAGCAAGAGAACTGGAGGTAGAAGCAAAACTCTGAAAATGTGAGAAGGACCTCCTAGTGTTTACTTGTTTTTGGTCAGAGCTAAGTTGTTTGAGCTTTTTTTTTTTTTGCATAGCTTGTTATCTCAGAGCACTAACACACTTAGCACCAGTGTTATTTCCAGGTCAGTTCTTCTCTAGATAAACATCTGAAAAGGCTGTTCTGCACTGTAATCCTTAAAGTTCTGCTGTTAAATTTGGCTGTTTTTGATGAAGATTTTGCACTTTAAACCTGATTTTTAGGTGTTATTGCTGATACATTCCAAGTGTTTGCTGGGCTGTATCTACATCCAGCTAAAATGTATATTTTCTGCTGAGGATTGAACTGCACTTAAGCTGAAAATGTGTTAGTGCTGTATCACTAATCTTTGTATTAACTGCTGTGACCTTGTTCTTGGTTTGAAATGGTGAGTGCCCTGGACTCTTGCCATGGCCATTTTCTTTGAATTCCTGGACTTTCGGTTTGGCTTCTAACCTTATTTTATTTACCTTTTTTGCACTCTGAATGGCCCCAGACTGTGTTTTTACATTAGGAAGTCTTTGGTATGCTCCCTAGTGCGGCAGTAGAGGAGTGCCAGGTCACTTCTGAGCTAGGATTCACTGTTTGAAACTTCCAAGTGCCCACTTGCTATTGTCCAGAGGGCTAATTTGTTTGATTATGCTTTGTTAGTCATTGCATTTGACATTGCTCATCACTCAGTGGTAGCTGGCAGTGTTGTGTGTGGATACAAACACCTAGAACTGAAAATTTTCCTATACAACTACCTGTCTAATTTCTTAACCACTAGCTGTGCATTGAGCATCTGGTCTGTGCACTGAGCAGCTACTCTGTGCACTGAACAGCTACTCTGGGCACTGAGGAGCTACTCTTTGCACTGAGTAGCTAGTCTGTGCACTGAGGGGCTAGTTTGCTTGCTGAGAAGCTCCCACCCCTCAATCTTGACCATAGGCATTTTTTAGACAGTCTTGATAGTAATCTACACACTTTAGAACCAAGCTAGTCAGATGTGAACCTATCTTGTACTACCCCCTGTAGAATAAGCAACTAGGAGCCATAGCCCTGGGTTTGTACTTCCCTCCTATCTCAGCTGCCGGCTTGGTGGACATGGGTATCCAGATGCAATGTAACAATTGCCACATGTGCACTGGCAACCACCTAATTCTCAAACATACAAATAAGGTATGTGAGAGATGTAGTTATACAATGTCACTGGAAGCAAGGATCTCAAATACAAGCATGTACATTACCAAATAGTTGTCAGGAGCACACACAAAACACCCACCTCACATAGTACAGACCAGTCACAACGACCCATATATTCAGTGTCTTGTAAATATAATCTCTCCAAAACACAAAGACCTCCCGGACACTGTACACACAAAAAAGTCCTCCACAACCTCAAAAACACTCCACAAAAACAGCACCCTCCAAGACACATACTGCCACAACCCATGGTGTCTCAACCCCTAAGCACATAAGGTTTACCACTACTCAACCCAGCATTCTGGTCATAGGGGACTTCATAGTGAGATGCACAGAGATCTCACTCACCAGGCTAAGCAAAGAGAGAATCACAAGATCCCAGTCACCAGAATCACAAGATCCCAGTCACCAGGCTAAGCAAAGAGAGAATTACAAGATCCCCGTCCCCAGCTTAAGCAAAGAGAGAATCACAAGATCCCAGTCCCCAGGCTAAGCAAAGAGAGAATCACAAGATTCCCGTCCCCAGGCTAAGCAAAGAGAGAATCGCAGTCAGTAGTCTGTCCGGGGTCAGGATCCATCATATCATTCAAACACTCAAGGTCACTTAACTCCAAGTACAAGTATGACTTGGTCATAGTCCACATGGGTGTTAACAATCCAAGATGTACCTCCCTGAACAATATGAAGAGAGAAATGACTGAGCTCTCGTAGTATGTGTCCCAGGCTGGTATAAACCTATCATGAGTAGCAACCTACCTTCTCCTATGATAATGCCACAATACAAACAAAACATAATTTACTTCAACTTGACAGTAAGAGTATTGTCAGCGCATACCAACCAAGTAGTCTCCACAACTGGTGTAAAATAGGTGTTCCAATTGCATGTAGAATATCTCCAAGAACCGCGACACCAGTTGTAAAACAAACTTTTATTGGAACAATAAGCTTTTACCTAGGCTTCGTCCGTAACGACGAACTTCATCAGAATGCATCATCACATTATTTAAACCAGTTTAAATATAGGCAGCTACACCCAAAAGTTTAATTAATAAATTAACAAATGATGTGTGACTCATAATTACTAACAAAACAAATTAACAAACTGAATTCATCCACAACTAAAAAACGCTAAAACAATCTACTTGTAAACATGATCCTATATAAAAATACTATTGAGTGTATGACTTACGCTAATTTATGATAATAATATTATATTAATATATTAACGAATGAATTTGAATGCATTGATAGCATACATTGTAAAATTATATGTTTATATATAAAAAGCAAACTAATGATATAAATACTATGTTAATATACTAACAGATAAATTTAAAATAATTAATGACGTACATTGTAAAATTATATATTTTAGGTGTATAAATTGTGTAAAATATATATTTTTGTTGTGTGTAAAATTGTTACATATATATTGTGCTATTTCCATAGATGTTTAACACCAATATAAAAAATATATATAATATAATATATGTATATATAACCATCGGTCCCATATTGTTCGACAATTGTCTAAGATGACCGGGTTGGTATAATGATGTTATATTGTGGTTTGTGGCGATATTACATATAATTCCACTAACTCTTACACTTTTTTCCTTTAATTCTATTGATCTTCAATAGGGGTGTAATAGTGTGATACTCATTTAAGCCTGGTATACTGTATGCATCCAAGTAAATTTGCCATGTTAATTCTTTAAAGTCCAAATCATACTTTGTAACCATCCCTTGCTGATCATAAATAATATGTTGAATAATACAAAATTTAAACTTATGTTGAGCATTACTTTAAATATGTCTAGCCAAAGCATTAGTTGTTCTGGAATGTTGAATGTCTAATAAATGTTCTTTCACTCTATCTCTAAAGTGCCTACTGTTTTTTTCGACGTAAAAGGCTTTGCAGTTTTGACATAATGCAAGATAGACCACATTGGAGGTATAGCAGTTAAAGTGTCCATTAATTTTAATGTTACAAGAATTCGCAACTATGTTGGCCCCTGTACAATGAATATGTGTACACACAGTACATCTCCCGCATTTAAAATTCCCTTTTAATCTAGTACTGTATCTTTCATTGGTATTGTTATTCTGTTCAAATTTGTCCTTAAATGACACATCTTTCCTATAAACAAATTTAATCTGTCCATTAAACTGTTGTCCCCAAATATTGTCTCTAACCAAAATCTTCCAATTTCTTTTTATAATCGTTTCAATAATTTGAAAACTATCATTAAATGTTGTTATATATAAAGGTATGTTATTCTGATTAGATTCATTATCTGAGACACTTGCATTACAGCTATTTGTGGAAAAACCATAGTGAAGTATTGCCTGATATATCCCATCCTGTCTTTTACTTGTCACTTCTTGAAGTATTTTTTCACAAAGTTGTTCAGGATAACCTCTATTATGGAATAATTTTGACATATAAATTAGTTCATCCATAAATTCCCGATCGTCACTCACCATTCTTGCCGCCCTGACCATCTGCCCTTTAACTATGGCCCTCTTCTGATGGTCAGGGTGCCAGCTTTCATAATGTAGATATGAGTTTGAAAACGTTGGTTTCCTATATATATTTGATTTTAATCGATTTTCGCTTTTATTGTATGACAATTTAATGTCCAAATAGTTGATTATATCCTGACTTATTTGATGGGTAAACTTCAAAAATCTAACAGTAGTGTTAATATACTTAAGAAAAGAATTCAAAGTTCTTTGGTCATCGTCCCAGATAATAAAAATATTGTCCAGGTATCTGGTGTATATCATAATATGCCTACGATATTTGGTTTTAAATACGTAGTTATTTTCCCAATAGCTCATAATGAGGTTGGCATACATTGGGGCACAAGGGGCCCCCATTGCCACACCATTAGTTTGTTGGTAATGGTTACCCTCATAGAGCAAAAAATTATTATGCAAAACAATATCCATCAGATTAACCAACATATTGATTTTATCCTGTTCATATAAATGAGTCTCAAATAGATGTTCCTCCAACCATATAAGTCCTATGTCATGTGGTATGGTTGTGAATAAATTACATACATCCACTGTTACAAATTGATATCCATCTTTCATATTAAATTCCTTTAATCTGCTCAAAAAATCCCATGAATCTTTGGTAATGTATGGAAATTTCAACATAGCATCTTTAAAGTGTTGATCCAAAAATTGACTAATAAAATAAGTTTTACATCTCCTTCCGTCAACAATTGGTCTAAATTGCAAGTTATTCAACCCCTTATGAATCTTGGGTATACCAAAAATTCCACTAATAACAGGATTATCATTCTTTAAATATTCGTATTCAGTCTCAGAAATTTCCCCCTGGAACAACATATCACTCAATTGTAAATCTATCTTTTTAAAAGCAATGTTAATTTCATTTCTACTAACTTCAGTGTATGGGTCACTTAATAACATATTGGTCATGTAAGAAATATAATCACTTTTGTCTGTAATAACCATTCCATTGCCCTTATCTGGCCTCATTATTCTGATGTCCCTCGTATTACATATTTCATTAAGTATAATTTGTTCTTCTTTGGTTATATTGGAGTGTATATTTTTCTTATAAGTTGTATAAAAATTCCTCATATCAGTTTCACTTAACTTTTCGAAAATGGCCACATTGTCATTCAGGGAGGGATTAAACAAACTAGGTTTACTGAATTTGTTCTTGTCATGTTTGTTGTTATTTACAATACTATTTTGAAAATAAACCTGTAGATTCAATTTTCGGCTAAACAACTTTAAATCCAACACTGATTCTACCAAATTTCCTTTTTTACATGGGACAAAATTAAAACCTGTTGAGAACAAGTTCACCTGTTGTTCATTGATGGGTATTTTAGAGTAATTAAATAGTTTGAAGTCTCCCTTGGTGTTGGTTATAACAGTGGGATTACTTAAAAATGTATTTTCAAATATATTTAATACATTATTTGTTTCATTGTGACATTCATTGTCCATAGTGTATTCACACTTATTGTCCTCAATCTGTTGTTCAAAGTAATTGTCTGGATTACAATCAATAAAAAAATTGACATAATTAATATTATTATTTTCAATGCAAGGGGTTACTTGTTCGGATTCAAAATTACATCCTCCAACAGCATTGCTTATAAGATCCAATGGTACTCCATCACCATCAATTGTACCAAATACATTATTGTCAGGATTATAACATTCGTGAATACTTAGATTCAGAAGGCTATCATTTACTGTGACATTTTGACTATATTGCCTAAATTCATCACCACTTACACCTAAATTATTAACATTTCTATCCAAAACAACATCATGGTCTCCAAAGCAGACACCCAAGCAACTGCCATCTCAAGACATAAGACATGCAACACATAGTTCTCAAAGTCAGTGTGCTAAACAGTCACAGCCCTTAAGGCCAAACACAATGCCAGACACACTTGTTATAGGTGACTCCATAGTCAGACACACTGACGTCCCACTCACCAGACTGAACAAGGAAAAGATCACAGTAAGCTGCCTGTCAGGCGCTAGAATCCGCCACATAACACAAGCACTCAGGTCACTCCACAGCAAGTACAAGTATGACTCAGTCATTGTCCATGCCGGTGTGAACGACCTAAGACATACCTCCCTGGACTACATGAAAAGAGACATAGAGGAGCTCTCAGATTATGTAGCCTAGGCCGGTATGACCCTGACCCTGAGCAGCATCCTACCCTCACCAAGAATGATGCCACAATACAGAGACAAAATGATCAGCTTTAATAATTGGCTTAATTACTGGTGTCATTCTAAGGGGATCCAATGTCTGTCTGCCTGGGATGACATGCTTGACAAGCCACGCTGCTTCACAAGGGACGGCTTGCACCTGTCACCCCTGGGCTTCCGGATATTGGCAAAGGCTCTTGCCACCCCATAGTGCCTTTTTTAGGCAAGGCTCAAATGATAAACCTACCGCCCTAGAAAACAAAAATGGAGAAAAACTAAGGGTAATACTGCTCAATGCCAGAAGTCTAAACCTCAAGATGCACGCCCTCAAAGCCCTCCTCAGTATGGAGAACATCGATGTCAGTGCTGTGACTGAAACCTGGTTCAAGGCTCCTGAAAGCATCCCAGCACTATCAGGTTATACCTCATATCATGCATTCCAGCCCCAAAATCCAGACCGAACCACAAAAGGAGGGGGAGTATCCATATTCATAAAGGATACCCACACTTCCAGGTTAGTGGCAATGCACGAAGCATCGGAGACCATCCAGGTGCAATTAACCATAGGTAAAACTGCCCTACAGTTTGTAGCATGCTACAGACCACCTTCTCAAATTCAGGAAACCCACACAGCCTTCCTGAAGACACTGGAGAGTATGAATGTCTCTCCAAACACGATCATATTGGGTGACTTCAACTACCCAAACATAGACTGGGAACATTACTCAAGCCCTAACACCCTAGCCCAAAGGTTCCTGGAGTTCATAAACTCAAATGCTATGGAACAGCTAGTCACCATTCCCACAAGAGGAGAAAATATACTAGACCTGATCATCACAAACATGGGGACAAAATGCTCCAAACCGGAAGTATATCCCTCATTGTTGAGATCAGACCATAAATTAATCTCACTGGAGATCCACATCCCGCCCCCACCCCCAGCAAAAAAGACCACAGTGAAGAACTTCTCAAAAGCAAACTTCACACTTCTTAAGACTGGAGTGGTATCCTTCAAGGCCCCCGAGCCAGTGGAAACCACAACACACGCTGCTGAAACTCTTACAAATGCCTTCTACGAGCACATCCAGGAATGTATGGATCAAGCAATCCCTAATAAAATCAAGACCCTTTCCACCAAAGGCAGGCGCCCGGTCTGGTGGACCCCAGCCATAAACAAACTCTACAACAAGAGGAGAAAGCTACTACATGACAGAGCAAAATCCCTAAAAGGGAAGGCATCTCTGATCAATACTAGCAAAAAACTACGATCACTCATAAAATCATCCAAGGCCAACTTTGAGAGAAAAATCGCTAATGACACAAAAGACAATCATAAGGCCTTCTTTAGCTATGTTAGAAACCTGGGTGGAAACTCCCAGATATGCTCAGAATTAGTCCAAAATGATAAAAATCACTGAACCCACAGACATTGCCAACATACTGGCAGACAGGTTCAGTGCAAATTTCTCCCTCCGCTGCTCCCCAAAAGGAGAAATATCTATCCCACCAGAGTCTAGCCTCCCAAACATCTCAGATGCCCAGGTGAGAGCTGCTCCCTCTAAAGCAAAAAACACAGCATCAATGGGACCGGACAGTGTCCCCGGCTGTGTGCTACACGAACTCAATGAGGAACTAAACCCACACATAAGGCTGCTGTTTAATCTTAGCCTTACTACAGGATACGTACCCAAAGAATGGCGTACGGCAACTGTGGTCCCACTCCACAAAGACGGTGCTTCTACGGACCCTGAAAATTACCGCCCCATAAGCTTGACGAGCCTTGTCTGCAAAGCTATGGAGAGGATCATAATGGAACTCATAAATAAAGACATTGGGGACCTACAGACACTGGATCCTACCCAATTTGGCTTTGTCAAGGGCAGATCCTGCCTCTTGAACTTGGTCGACTTTTTCGAAACAGTCACTAAGGCCATTGATGAGGGTAAGGCAGTTCACACAGCCTACCTTGACCTAGCAAAAGCGTTCACACAATACCCCACTCGGGCATCATAGAAAAGCTCACCAGCTTAGATGTAAACCCATATGTCACAAGATGGGTTGCAAACTGGCTCAAGGACAGAACACACAGGGTTAGAGTTGCTGGTGCCATGTCAGACTCTAAGCCGGTCATGAGCGGTGTCCCACAGGGCTCAGTCCTGGGCCCCTCTTGTTCGGCATTTATTTTTCTGAAGTGCAGGCAAACATAGGGGGATTGTGGCTGACAAAATTTGCAGATGACTGCAAACTGGGCACCATAACTGACACTCCATCAGACACAGACATCCTCCAGGGAGGTCTCATAGAAATGGATAACTGGTGCCAGAGCCATGGCCTTAAGCTAAATGCCAAAAAATGTATAGTCATACCCTTTGGGAAAAACAAGGTAACCCCTAATTACCACATAGGTGGTAATCCATTAAACACAGAAGAAGTTATCAGGGACCTGGGGACCCAAGTTGACAGTAACCTCTCTTTTGACACTCACATTGCCAAAGTGGTTAGGAAGACCTTCTACATTGCCCACCTGATCATGAAGGGATTCACATCCAGATCAGGAGAGGTCATTGTACCCCTGTACTCTTCACTTATCAGACCAATGATTGAGTACAACGCCCCATTCGGAATGTACCTTACCTGACACCTGCAGCAGTTAGAAAGACCCCAAAAGTTCCTCACCAAAAGGATAAAGGGGCTCAAACATATGTCATACGATGCCCGACTGAAGAAACTCCAGCTCTATTCAGTCGCATACCATCTTCTCAGAGATGATCTGTGCCTGACATACAAGGCCATGTCCAACCCGGAATTAATGGACATGCTCCACCTCAAAAAATCCAAATCCACCAGAGCCACGAGAGCAAGAGTCTTAAACCTCAACACGGATATAAATAGGACGTGCTGGAGGGACAGATTCATCACCCAGAGACTCCCTACACTATGGAACAGAATCCCAGTCCATGTGAGGCAGAGCCCTTCACTGACTCTGTTCAAGAGAAATCTTGACGAGTGGATGGGAGATCGTAGGTTTACCCCGGGAATCATCTCTGTGTCACTGCTGGACAGAGGCACAGCAAACTAATGGGTATAGTATTCTCATCCTAAGGGGTGGTGAAAGCCACACACACTCTGGCTAGGCTTATAAATGCCCTAGGGCAGATAGCCTAGTATGAACCTATGAACCTATGGTCAACAAAATCATTAACTGTTATTATATGTCCATTAATGTCTGTACGTTCAACATTTGTAACTGTAAAACGTATGTCCAATTCATCACATATCCCATCCTCGTTATTTACCCCACTTTGTAATTCACTAATGTTGTCTTTCGTATTTGAAGTCAATCCAAAATGGTGTAAATGACTTTCTAATTTGTTTGTACCAAAAGATTCAACCACGTACTGTGTACTTACTGTTTCATTTTCGCTGTAGATTGGTAACTCTATGCTAACCAGTCCACCATTAAAATGTTTATTCAGATGCACAAGTCCATAGATATCTTCCGTAAATGCTGGCGGCGTTCTCTCAATTACCTGCGCTTCCAACCTTGCCTCTGGTTGAATAAAAAATTCTGTTTGGGTCAGGCACTCATTTTACAATGTACGTCATTAATTATTTTAAATTTATCTGTTAGTATATTAACATAGTATTTATATAATTAGTTTGCTTTTTATATATAAAACATATAATTTTACAATGTATGCTATCAATGCATTCAAATTCATTCGTTAATATATTAATATAATATTATTATCATAAATTAGCGTAAGTCATACACTCAATAGTATTTTTATATAGAATCATGTTTACAAGTAGATTGTTTTAGCGTTTTTTAGTTGTGGATGAATTCAGTTTGTTAATTTGTTTTGTTAGTAATTATGAGTCACACATCATTTGTTAATTTATTAATTAAACTTTTGGGTGTAGCTGCCTATATTTAAACTGGTTTAAATAATGTGATGATGCATTCTGATGAAGTTCGTCGTTATGGACGAAACCTAGGTAAAAGCTTATTGTTCCAATAAAAGTTTGTTTTACAACTGGTGTCGCGGTTCTTGGAGATATTCTACTTGCAACTGGAACACCTATTTTACATCAATTGTGGAGACTACTTGGTTGGTATTCGCTGACAATACTCTTACTGTCAAGTTGGTTCCTTGCTTCCCACATTTTTACTTGTCGGTGTTTGTAAATTTGGTTCTAAGTTCATTATGGGAAGTGAAGGTGGTCCGGCTGACATTGGGGGTTTGTTGCAGCAAATCCATGAACAATTAAGAGAACATTCGGTTCTCATTCAACAATTGCTTCAAAAAGACTCTGCTAATGTTTCCAATTCTTCAGGGGAAAGTTTGGGCTTACCCCTGACACAGGCTACACCCGGTACCGGAGAAGGTGGAACCGTAAGTTCAAACAATCTAGTTTCGGCAAATAAGAATGGGGTACATGACAGTGAAACGTGGAAAAATAACTATTACAATTTTAATGCAGTACAAACACCAGTTGGTCCCACAGTACACCAATAGTCTCAACCCATGAAAGATCAACTTAAACTGTTCGAAAAACAACTTTTTAGACTTAAGAGAACACAGTTAGAGAACAGCTATCTGTGTCGGAACATTGAATTAGGTATGGTCCCGAAAGGGCTACGGCTTTGGAGATATCCGAATGGATGTGAACAGGATGAGACAATGTTGAAGGAATTGCACACATTTTTCGATAATTGTGGTATCAAACTTATGGACATTATGGTTAAGTACAACAACACTAAAATAGATGGTTTGCTAATTCAGTTAGACCAATTGAATAATAGTATAACCAAAGACCTTCTTTTCGATCAGTTTTATACAAACTATACCCACATTATCACTGATGTTGAACAAAGTTGTGGTATTTTGTACCAAAAGAAATGTACTAAAATTGAAAGGGACATAAAAATTTACGAAACGGGCAAGGTCTATCCCAAATCTGTTACACGCAATGATAAGCATAGTAACCGGGGCAACAGAATGAATGGAAAAGGCACGGCAGCAACTGATGGCGTTAACCCGCCCCTTGAATATGACGAACAACATGAGGACTGTATTGTCAATGGGAGCCCCACCGATGAAGGGGTAAGACGCTCGGATAGAATTAAAAATCAGGGGCATAACATCAATATACAAGACTACAACCAAAAAGGTGCCTGACCCAAACAGAATTTTTTATTCAACCAGAGGCAAGGTTGGAAGCGCAGGTAATTGAGAGAACGCCGCCAGCATTTACGGAAGATATCTATGGACTTGTGCATCCGAACAAACATTTTAATGGTGGACTGGTTAGCATACAGTTACCAATCTACAGCGAAAATGAAACAGTAAGTACACAGTACGTGGTTGAATCTTTTGGTACAAACAAATTAGAAAGTCATTTACACCATTTTGGATTGACTTCAAATACGAAAGACAACATTAGCGAATTACAAAGTGGGGTAAATAACGAGGACGGGATATGTGATGAATTGGACATACGTTTTACAGTTACAAATGTTGAACGTACAGACATTAATGGACATATAATAACAGTTAATGATTTTGTTGACCATGATGTTGTTTTGGATAGAAATGTTAATAATTTAGGTGTAAGTGGTGATGAATTTAGGCAATATAGTCAAAATGTCACAGTAAATGATAGCCTTCTGAATCTAAGTATTCACGAATGTTATAATCCTGACAATAATGTATTTGGTACAATTGATGGTGATGGAGTACCATTGGATCTTATAAGCAATGCTGTTGGAGGATGTAATTTTGAATCCGAACAAGTAACCCCTTGCATTGAAAATAATAATATTAATTATGTCAATTTTTTTATTGATTATAATCCAGACAATTACTTTGAGCAACAGATTGAGGACAATAAGTGTGAATACACTATGGACAATGAATGTCACAATGAAACAAATAATGTATTAAATATATTTGAAAATACATTTTTAAGTAATCCCACTGTTATAACCAACACCAAGGGAGACTTCAAACTATTTAATTACTCTAAAGTACCCATCAATGAACAACAGGTGAACTTGTTCTCAACAGGTTTTAATTTTGTCCCATGTAAAAAAGGAAATTTGGTAGAATCAGTGTTGGATTTAAAGTTGTTTAGCCGAAACATGACAAGAACAAATTCAGTAAACCTAGTTTGTTTAATCCCCCCCTGAATGACAATGTGGCCATTTTCGAAAAGTTAAGTGAAACTGATATGAGGAATTTTTATACAACTTATAAGAAAAATATACACTCCAATATAACCAAAGAAGAAGAAATTATACTTAATGAAATATGTAATACGAGGGACATCAGAATAATGAGGCCAGATAAGGGCAATGGAATGGTTATTACGGACAAAAGTGATTATATTTCTTACATGACCAATATGTTATTAAGTGACTCATACACTGAAGTTAGTAGAAATGAAATTAACATTGCTTTTAAAAAGATAGATTTACAATTGAGTGATATGTTGTTCCAGGGGGAAATTTCTGAGACTGAATATGAATATTTAAAGAATGATAATCCTGTTATTAGTGGAATTTTTGGTATACCCAAGATTCATAAGGGGTTGAATAACTTGCAATTTAGACCAATTGTTGACGGAAGGAGATGTAAAACTTATTTTATTAGTCAATTTTTGGATCAACACTTTAAAGATGCTATGTTGAAATTTCCATACATTACCAAAGATTCATGGGATTTTTTGAGCAGATTAAAGGAATTTAATATGAAAGATGGATATCAATTTGTAACAGTGGATGTATGTAATTTATTCACAACCATGCCACATGACATAGGACTTATATGGTTGGAGGAACAACTATTTGAGACTCATTTATATGAACAGGATAAAATCAATGTGTTGGTTAATCTGATGGATATTGTTTTGCATAATAATTTTTTGTTCTATGAGGGTAACCATTACCAACAAACTAATGGTGTGGCAATGGGGGCCCCTTGTGCCCCAATGTATGCCAACCTCATTATGAGCTATTGGGAAAATAACTACGTATTTAAAACCAAATATCGTAGGCATATTATGATATACACCAGATACCTGGACGATATTTTTATTATCTGGGACGATGACCAAAGAACTTTGAATTCTTTTCTTAAGTATATTAACACTACTGTTAGATTTTTGAAGTTTACCCATCAAATAAGTCAGGATATAATCAACTATTTGGACATTAAATTGTCATACAATAAAAGCGAAAATCGATTAAAATCAAATATATATAGGAAACCGACGTTTTCAAACTCATATCTACATTATGAAAGCTGGCACCCTAACCATCAGAAGAGGGCCATAGTTAAAGGGCAGATGGTCAGGGTGGCAAGAATGGTGAGTGACGATCGGGAATTTATGGATGAACTAATTTATATGTCAAAATTATTCCATAATAGAGGTTATCCTGAGCAACTTTGTGAAAAAATACTTCAAGAAGTGACAAGTAAAAGACAGGATGGGATATATCAGGCAATACTTCACTATGGTTTTTTCCACAAATAGCTGTAATGCAAGTGTCTCAGATAATGAATCTAATCAGAATAACATACCTTTATATATAACAACATTTAATGATAGTTTTCAAATTATTGAAACGATTATAAAAAGATATTGGAAGATTTTGGTTATAGATAATATTTGGGGACAACAGTTTAATGGACAGATTAAATTTGTTTATAGGAAAGATGTGTCATTTAAGGACAAATTTGAACAGAATAACAATACCAATGAAAGATACAGTACTAGATTAAAAGGGAATTTTAAATGTGGGAGATGTACTGTGTGTACACATATTCATTGTACAGGGGCCAACATAGTTGTGAATTCTTGTAACATTAAAATTAATGGACACTTTAACTGCTATACCTCCAATGTGGTCTATCTTGCATTATGTCAAAACTGCAAAGCCTTTTACGTCGGAAAAAACAGTAGGCACTTTAGAGATAGAGTGAAAGAACATTTATTAGACATTCAACATTCCAGAACAACTAATGCTTTGGCTAGACATATTTTAAGTAATGCTCAACATAAGTTTAAATTTTGTATTATTCAACATGTTATTTATGATCAGCAAGGGATGGTTACAAAGTATGATTTGGACTTTAAAGAATTAACATGGCAAATTTACTTGGATGCATACAGTATACCAGGCTTAAATGAGTATCACACTATTACACCCCTATTGAAGATCAATAGAATTAAAGGAAAAAAGTGTAAGAGTTAGTGGAATTATATGTAATATCGCCACAAACCACAATATAACATCATTATACCAACCCCGGTCATCTTAGACAATTGTCGAACAATATGGGACCGATGGTTATATATACATATATTATATTATATATATTTTTTATATTGGTGTTAAACATCTATGGAAATAGCACAATATATATGTAACAATTTTACACACAACAAAAATATATATTTTACACAATTTATACACCTAAAATATATAATTTTACAATGTACGTCATTAATTATTTTAAATTTATCTGTTAGTATATTAACATAGTATTTATATCATTAGTTTGCTTTTTATATATAAAACATATAATTTTACAATGTATGCTATCAATGCATTCAAATTCATTCGTTAATATATTAATATAATATTATTATCATAAATTAGCGTAAGTCATACACTCAATAGTATTTTTATATAGGATCATGTTTACAAGTAGATTGTTTTAGCGTTTTTTTAGTTGTGGATGAATTCAGTTTGTTAATTTGTTTTGTTAGTAATTATGAGTCACACATCATTTGTTAATTTATTAATTAAACTTTTGGGTGTAGCTGCCTATATTTAAACTGGTTTAAATAATGTGATGATGCATTCTGATGAAGTTCGTCGTTACGGACGAAACCTAGGTAAAAGTTTATTTTTCCAATAAAAGTTTGTTTTACAACTGGTGTCGCGGTTCTTGGAGATATTCTACTTGCAATTGGAACACCTATTTTACACCAGTTGTGGAGACTACTTGGTTGGTATTCGCTGACAATACTCTTACTGTCAAGTTGGTTCCTTGCTTCCCACATTTTTACTTGTCGGTGTTCGTAAATTTGGTTATAATTTACTTCAACAATTGGCTTAAAATATGGTGTCATTCGAAGGGGATACCACATTTGTCAGCCTGGAAAGACATGGTTGTCAGACCATGCTGCTTTGCCAGGGATGCTCTACCCGAGTTACCACTGGGATTTTGAATATTGGCTAAAACGTTTTTCACCCCCATACTGCTTTTTTTAGGTATTGCCAACCAGATAAATCTTCCAGCATAGCTGTACCAAAGCAAGAAATTCTGACAGTGTTACTGCTCAATGCTAGGAGTCTGAACAAGAAACTCCACTCCCTGCAGGATCTCTTAACCTCAGAGAAAGTTGATACCCATGCAGTCACTGAGATATGGTTTAAAACTGCAAAGAGCATCCCAGCAGTGCAGGGATACAATGTCTTCAACACATTTAGACCAGTTACTGCAGAGGAAGGGACAAAAGGTGGAGGTATTAATAGAAACATTAAAAATAAACACACACCTGAAGTCTGTCCAAGCAACATGATGGACTTGAGCTTCTTCACATCCAAATCACCATATATTAGGCCCCAAACTATATCCTTGCAAGCTATACGTCCTCCTCAATAACCAAGGATAACCACAACACGTAACATAAAGACACTTAACACATTCCCCATCAGACCCAACACCATATTTATGGCCTATTTCAACTACCGCAGTATAAACTATGAGTTATACACAACCAAAGTTAGTAAATGCCAGTACCCTGGACCAGCTAGTTCATATACGTACTAGGGACTTAGACATCTGCTACCTGGTTCTTATAAACATGGCAGAACACTGACCCCCCCCCCCCGTGTAATGTCTTAAGTAGTCAGGTCAGACCATAAAATTGTCTTCTTTGAGGTAACTGTAAAACCAGGGGCACTTGGAAACCCTAGAACTTTACTCCAAGGCAAAACTCTTACTGCTAAGTGACACCCTAAATAAATTTCAATCCCCCCCAACCTTGCGAATACTGCTGCCTATACAGAAGCATTCACAAAAACCCTATATAACCATATCAGCAGCTGTATTGAAACTATTGTATCTACCCAAAATAAGTGCAGGTCCAAAGAAAAAAAAAACATGCTATCCTGGAGGGATTCCAGCATTAACAGGCTGTACAACAAAAGGAAGAAAAGTAGGAGGGGCACTAGCCAGCAACGAAAAAGCTCCTTCAACAAACAAACTGGGATTAATCAAGTCCACAAAAGCAAAATATGAGGAAAAAAATAGCCACCCAGGTCAAGGAAAACTACAAGGCGTTCCTGCATCTGTATCTGAAACCTCAAAGGCAATACACATCGATGTACCTAATTAATTATAAATGGTCCCACTTGTATGGAACCAGAAGATATAGCTAATATTCTGTCTGACAAATGTGGTTCAGACTTTACCTCCCTCACCCCCTACCCTGGATATTCCACAGGAAATCCCAACATCCATCTTGCTGTCAACCATCACTAGAGAGCAGGTCCTCAACATGTTCTCCAAGAACACTGCATCAGTGGGTCCTGATACTATCATAGGAAGCTTCCATAATAGCATGAAATATGAATTCCCTGTCCCACTAGAATTTGTATTCAACCACTGCCTCCAAACATGCTTCATAACCCATGAATATAGGCTACAATGGTTATTAGTGGGGTACCCAGGGCTCAGTGCTGGGACCACTGCTGTTTAGCATCTACTTCTCTAAAGTCAAGGCTAATGTCAAAGGCCTCTGGCTGACCAAGTTTGTAGATGACTGAAAATTAGGAGCACAAGAGCTGTCTATCCACCAACCTGGGAAACTACCAACCCATTAGGCTGATGAGCCTGCTGTGCAAGGCTATAGAGGGATAATCATAGATATTGCAAATGATGACAGAGGTAACCTACAAACACTGATCCCTAGTCATTTTACATTTGCCAGGGGCAGGCCTTGTTTGATAATCTTGTTAGACTTCTTTGGAAAGGTTGCCAAAGGTGTGGATGAGGGTAAATCAGCACATCCTGTCTTCCTCAACCTGGCCAAGGCATTTGACACAATACCCCACTGGGGCATTGTTAACAAGCTCACTAAATTAGCTATTAATACACGTATGTCATCCACTGGATAGCCAGCTGGCTCACTTACAGGACCCAAGAAGTTAGAATAGGAGAATCTGACTCCACAAAAATAGGGCAGTTATTAGTGGGGTCTCTCAGGGCTCAGTGCTGGGTCAACTGCTGTTTGTCCTCTACTTCTCTGAAGTCAAGGCTTACATCAAAGGCCTCTGGCTGACCAAGTCTGCAGATGATTGCAGATTAGGGGCAGTCATCGATTCCCCCAAATATACTACTATCTTCCAAGAGGGCCTGACACAGAATAATAACTGGTGCTGGAGTCATAGATTAAACCTCAATGCTGAGAAGTGCATCATAATATCTTTCAACAAAATGGCCATCTCCGCAAACTACCACATTGATAATATACCCCTGAGAGTAGACCCTGTAGTGAGGGACTTTGAAACACATATAGACAGAGATTTGGCATTTGAGCAACATATTTCTATTCTGGAAATTGTTCCATGTTACAAAACTTATAAGCAAAGGTATAGCACCTAGGTCCAAACAAGTCATCATATAATTGTACTCTGCCCTCATAAGGCCTATCATTATGTACAATGCCCCCTTTAGTATGTGCCTCATTATGCACATGCAACAATTACAGCATCCACAGAGACTTCTCACAAAAAAAAATAAAAGGGGTAGTAAACAAGGTCTATGTAGACCACCTCAAATCTTTGTCCTTTATTCAGTTTCCAGGCTGCTGAGAGATGACCGATGCCTAGCCAGCAAAGCTTCTAATCACTAATTGAACTGTTACACATTCAGAAAACAACTAGTATCAGAAACATCCAATCTAGGGACCTAAACCTCGCTAGCAACCTAAATAGAACATGCTGGAGCAACCTAAATAGAACATGCTGGAGGGATAGGTATGTGTATCAAGGACTCCCCGTTTCAGGAACAGGCTCCCCATCCATGTAAAACAGAGTTTATCTCTACATTTATTCAAGCAGAACCTAGATCCGTGGATGGGGAACCACAGATATTCCCAAGTCTGCTACCTATGTCTCTACTGTGGAGAGGAAACTTGTATTTGTTTGTTTTGTCTACCTAGGAATATACAACCTCCACAAAACATTTGGGAGCCATCACCTATGAAATTTTATTTTGAGGAACTTGGCTAGTCTTAAAATGGCCCCTTGGGTCATTAGGTTAGTATTCTACTTTGATACTATAATACTAGTCACCACTTCAGAAACAATCAGCACTTGTATCAAGTCTGCCAAATTCTCAACAATTGTTTTTAACCTGAACCTCTTCTCACAAGGGCAGGGAGTATAAGTAGAATTTTTCATAGCAACTATAAGGGCACTGAATATCTCAAACTTGCAGCTAACACATGCCCTCAGTTAGTAAAGGTATACGTGTAAACCTGAAAGCAACATCACTGGAAAATGTATGTTAGTAAGTCACTTACTTTAAATAATTTCCTTATTATTTAAAACTGTTAACATCAGCAGTGACTGTGGGCTAGTAAAAGCATTTTGAATTCTTTCACTTCTTCTCATGGCAATAATAAAAATGCAGAAAAAAGTTTAAAAAATATCAAAGTTAATCTGCTCCTACAAATCTTGATCACTTTCAGAATATTCACTTGTGATTTCTTTTTTCAACATTGGCTGAAAACAGCCATTAATGAAATCACTGAAAGAGTTTTGTTTGTTTGTTTTGTTCATTGTAATTATGTAAATTGACTGGCCTATGCTTGCTTTTCGAGGCCAGACTCTCACAACTAAACACATGCTATGAGTGTCACTCACTTACACCACATTCCACACATATCCATACTATACAATGAAGCAACTAAAACATCCTTGCCCCAGCCTCAGTGATCTAGTAGGAGCAAGGCCCAGGGTAAACCAATCACTGCAACACTGATTAGTAATAACACAGCTGTGTCACTAGGAAACAGCATATCCTAAATGTGTTACATCAAAGCAATTTACTAACCCAAATAAGATATGTTTTAGTGATTGGTGTCTCCATAGTCAGCCATACTGATTCTGCATGATGCTGGACCAAAACAGGGCAACAGGGAGTTGCCGCTAAGGAGACAAGATTGACATTGCTTTATGGGCCCTGAAGAACTTTAAACCAAAAAAATATGATTACAACATGGTGGTGACCCATGCTGGTGTTCAGGCATGCAAAACTCCAACAGACATGCAAAGGGACACAATAGAGCTATCTATGCATGTCACGCATGCAGGAAAGACCTTAGTTTTGAGTAGAATCTTTTCATCACCAAGAATAATGGTAAAAGCCAACCTTTTTTTTCTCTATGTTTTGGCAATTGATTAAACACCTGGTGTCATTCTAGGGGTATCTTGTGTCAGCATGGGATAAGATGCTTGATAACCATAATTGCTTTGTCAAGGGTGGTTTACATCTCTCATTCTAAGGCTTCTGCATACTTGTGAAAGCATTTTTGCTGCTATCTCCCCTTGCCTCTTTTTGCATGTAAAATGCACAAAAGCAGTCCGGACAAGCACCGTAAAGCCCAAAAAAATGTTAAAGTCCTTATTGTGAAGGCTGTTTGCAATACAAGCTGTAACACTGAAACTGAAATCCACTTGCACGTATAAAGCCACACTGAAGTCGGAAAAAACTTAAACCTCGATAGTGAGGAAGTTCAGTGAGTCGCTGTAATCAATTTCACTTATCTTTTTTAAAAATGTCCACGAGTCCATGCAAATGTGTGATATTTTCTTAATATATTTGCTCAGGATAATTTCTACAAGTTGGGCACTGGGGTATGTAAAAGAGACTCGGCTATCAATCAATGCCCGGATTGGTGGATTAACCAAGTTTTTATGAATTTTTGGTATACCAAAAATTACTGGTGTCCTAGGCATTGTGATGTCAATGTAATTGTAGGTGTCAATATCAATGCACCCACTAATAAATAGGTCCCTTAAAAAACCCCTAGTCCTAGAAATTGACATGTTCATCTCTTTCAGTGACGATGAACTATAAGCTGGACTATCGAGCACAGTTTCCATTTTACTAATATATAGGAAGTTGTCAAAGATTACAAGCCCACCTCCTTTGTCAGGTTTTACTACCCTGACCGGTGCTTTACATAAGTTTTCCAAGCCTTGTAGTTGTTCTTCTGTGATGTTATAGTCTAACCGGTCGTTTTTAGTATGTGAAAAAGTGGCCATTTGTCTGAGGTCCCATTCACAAGTTTTTTCAAAAAGTGTTAAAATGTTGTGTAGTGGGGGGTTGTAAGTACTAGCTAATTTCAAATTAGTATTCATGTTAGCAACATCATTGTTAAACATTACATGCAAGTTCAGTTTCCTGACAAAGCATTTCAAGTCAATCAACGTCTTAACAAGGTTACATTTAGTTGTAGGAACAAAAGTGTTCCCGAATGCTAGTAGTTCTATCAGGGATGGAGGCACGTGAAAGCTAGAAAAATTATAGATTTTAAAGTCGCCTTTTTCATTCATTAAGATACTTAAGTCACCTAACATGTTGTTGGTGATAGGCGTTGAATTGGGAGTAGAGTCATCTGTTACTATCGTCTGGACCAGTTCTTGTTGTAGTAAGGGCGCTGTTTCGGGTTCCCTAAAAAATGCCTTCCCTGATTTTCATACCTTTGTTGGTTATGTTGTTGTCCACTTCTGGTGTTGTGCACTTTCACATAGTTGCCACGTGGAGGTGCAGCTGAGTTAAAGTTCATTCCTGTTTCATCCCAGTCATCACCTCCACTTAGGTTTGGCTCATTGTTTTCATTCCCAGTTTCTGTAATAGTACTGTCAACTTGAGTATTAGTTGAAGCCATTAGTTTAGGATAACCTGTTCCATTAGAATAGCTCACCCTATCCCTTGCCAGTTTTTTATTTTTGTTCACTTTTAACTTATCCACTAAACTGTCAATACTGGAAAAGATATGAGAGTAATCGTATTTATATCTATCAAAGTGCAAGTTTTGTTTTAAGGAACTGTCCAGTTGGTTGACTTCTTCAATTAATCTCGTAATATGTGTGCTGTAATGTTTAGAGATCAATTCCATAAGCTCAATTCCTTGTTTGTCAAACAATGTCCTTAAGTCAGCACAAAAAACATTATTTTTAAAAATTCCAGTAGGGTTAAAAGAGGACCGCAAGCCTTTTGGAATGATTTTCTCTGAGATACATTGTTGAAAATAAACTGTCTCTAATTGAAGTTTTTTCAGCTTCAATAGTTTATTATCAAAGTCTTTTAGACTGTCTGTTATTGTGTTCTCACTCACCGTAGAGTTATATAGCCCCATAGCCGGTTGTTCCAGAGGTGTACCAAACCTCAAGTTGTCTGTGTTTTGAATCCAAATCCCAAAGTTCGGAACACCAGTAAGCCCTGGTGGCATTGTAAAAGAAACTCCGTTCGTTGATGTTGAAGGACTACCAGTTAGGATGTCCCTTAAGGAATGAACACCATTCGGTGGTTCAATAATGTCCTCGTTACGGACAGGTTGACCTGGAGGTATGGAATCCAGGTTCAGCAAAGAATTAGTGTCAGAAGGAGTTCCCGTCACTCCTCTTTGTAATCCTCTAGCAGGTAAGGCTGGGTGTAGATGGTGTGATCCGGCGAATTGTTGTGTGGTAAAATTGACGCACTGGTCCAAAGCGTCAAGTTTGCTGACAAAAGAATCCATTCTTTTGTTTAATGCACGGATTAAACTGGTAAGATCATTACTTTCATCCACAGTTACGTTGTTGGATGCGAATAATCGTGGACTAGTTGGGCTGTCAGGGCTGCCAGAAGACATACTGTTAAAGCAGACAAACGGAAACCAGTAAAATGCACAAAAGCAGTCCGGACAAGCACCGTAAAGCCCAAAAAAATGTTAAAGTCCTTATTGTGAAGGTTGTTTGCAATACAAGCTGTAACACTGAAATTGAAATCCACTTGCACGTATAAAGCCAAACTGAAGTCGGAAAAAACTTAAACCTCGATAGTGAGGAAGTTCAGTGAGTCGCTGTAATCAATTTCACTTATCTTTTTTAAAAATGTCCACGAGTCCTTGCAAATGTGTGATATTTTCTTAATATATTTGCTCAGGATAATTTCTACAAGTTGGGCACTGGGGTATGTAAAAGAGACTCGGCTATCAATCAATGCCCGGATTGGTGGATTAACCAAGTTTTTATGAATTTTGGTATACCAAAATTACTGGTGTCCTAGGCATTGTGATGTCAATGTAATTGTAGGTGTCAATATCAATGCACCCACTAATAAATAGGTCCCTTAAAAAACCCCTAGTCCTAGAAATTGACATGTTCATCTCATTCAGTGACGATGAACTATAAGCTGGACTATCGAGCACAGTTTCCATTTTACTAATATATAGGAAGTTGTCAAAGATTACAAGCCCACCTCCTTTGTCAGGTTTTACTACCCTGACCGGTGCTTTACATAAGTTTTCCAAGCCTTGTAGTTGTTCTTCTGTGATGTTATAGTCTAACCGGTCGTTTTTAGTATGTGAAAAAGTGGCCATTTGTCTGAGGTCCAATTCACAAGTTTGTTCAAGATGTGTTAAAATTTTGTGTAGTGGGGGTTGTAAGTACTAGCTAATTTCAAATTAGTATTCATGTTAGTAACATCATTGTTAAACATTACATGCAAGTTCAGTTTCCTGACAAAGCATTTCAAGTCAATCAACGTCTTAACAAGGTTACATTTAGTTGTAGGAACAAAAGTGTTCCCGAATGCTAGTAGTTCTATCAGGGATGGAGGCACGTGAAAGCTAGAAAAATTATAGATTTTAAAGTCGCCTTTTTCATTTGTTAAGATACTTAAGTCATCTAACATGTTGTTGTTGGTGATAGGCGTTGAATTGGGAGTAGAGTCATCTTTTACTATCTATTACTTATTACAGAAACTGGGAATGAAAACAATGAGCCAAACCTAAGTGGAGGTGATGACTGGGATGAAACAGGAACGAATTTTAACTCAGCTGCACCTCCACGTGGCAACTATGTGAAAGTGCACAACACCAGAAGTGGACAACAACACTACCAACAAAGGTACGAAAATCAGGGAAGGCATTTTTTAGGGAACCCGAAACAGCGCCCTTACTACAACAAGAACTGGTCCAGACGATAGTGGTTTCCGTTTGTCTTTTTGCATGTAGTGGACTTCCCAACCTAACTTCCAAGACAAACAAATAAGTGGAACACATCAAGGTGCTGCTACTCAGTGCTCGAAGTCTGTACAACATACTGACTGATCTTGCTGCCCTCTTGCAATTGGAACACATCCATGTACATGCCTTTAAAGAAACCAGGTCTGAAAGCCCAGAGAGCACTCCCTCAGTACCTGGGTTTTGTGCTTACCACTTAATTAAACCTTAACAAAATTGTGGTGGTGTGTCCATATTTGTTAGAGACCACATTACCTTAAGGCAGATACCTAGAGATCCCTAAGCAGACCTTATAGATATTCATACACTAAATAGGATCAGCTAGCAGATCACAGCATGCTACATAATCCCCTCTATGTCTCCAAAGACACATATTACACTCCTAAATATTCTTAATGAACTCCCTTTACTTAGGAACTCTGTTATCCTAGGTGATTTTAACTAGCCAATGATAAATTAAGAGACCTATACCACAAACAAAGGATATGCAGAAAATTCATAGACTGTATAAACAAAAACACCCTGGATCAGATTGCTAAAGAACCCACTAGAGGTCACAATATACTTGACCTGGTCTTAGCAAATATAGATTCTGTAAGTACAATCCCCAAGGTATCCCCCTCACAGGTTAAGTAAGACCCAAACAAGTAACCTTCTCCATCAAACTCTCCAAATCATCAAAAGCAAACATCACAGAACTGAAGGACTTCATGCATAAAATCCTCATACAACTCTATGATTAAGTCACCAAATTGAAGTATAACAGCAGCACACATAATGTTGATACTGCAAATTGTCATACAGACAAGTTCTACTCACACCGTTACAAATGTATGAAGATGGCAGTCCCAACTAGATCCAAACAAATGCAAAAATTTAAATGTTAACTTATATGGTCACCCACAAGAATCAATAAACTATTTAATAAAAGGAAGAAACTCCTAAACCTATACAGCAGAGCAAAACCCCCCAAATTAAGGAGAACATCAAACAGCTAGATGAGAAATTAAAGGACATCAGAAAAACAAAGACATCCCATGAATGCAGACTAGCTACAGAAGCCAAAGACAAGTAGAAATCCTTATTTAGTTGTCTGAAAAATTAGGAACAACACTCAACATTACCAATAGCTTATTATTCAAACAGACCACACTATAAATATGAACAAACAACAAACTTTAACAAAGCATAACGTGGTTAGCACTTTTGTGTCAAACAAGACTTCATCAGACAAAGTAAGCTTAACATAACATCCATTTATAACACTCACATCATCATGTGACACAATTAATGTTTCATGTACCTTGTTCTGATGAACACTTTAAAAATTTCCATGTCATATAAGCCTGGAAAGTTGCATGAATCAAGTTTCAGTTGCCAACAATATTCTTTCTAATAAAGATCTTTCTCAGCATCAAATCTTATATCAAAATTCAATACCTGGTCAATAACAGTAAATAAAAAACTTTTAGTTTTACAGCAATTACTGGCATGCTTAGCCAGACTGTTATTAAGATCCAAAACTTCAACAGCATGCATATGCTTGTAAATCAGTGTCAGTGGCACAACATATAGCACACTTACCTTTGATGCAGAAGGATGAGGGTTCTATTCCCACACCATTTAAAAAGGGTGCTTATATTGCAGTATAGCATAGGGTATGTACTGTCCTCTGGAAAGGGTCTATGTTAAAACTTTGAATGCTGGAAATGTCGAACGTCATATGGTTGAGACCATATGATCGACATTTCAAGTGTTTGAAGATTGACATTTAACAGCACTGTATGATGCAGAATGGGAGAATTTGCCTTTTCTGCACTGAAGTGCGGTCTCGGAGTTGATATATTTAAGTAGGGGGTGTGGGGGGCTGCAGGGGGGCTTGCCCCCTTGCTCGCACTGTTAAGGTGTGTTTTTCTTTTTTTTTTATTCTGTATTCGAACTTCCAAATGTCGACCATAGGGTCTCAAACATATGGTATTCAACATTTTGGACGTTCAAATATATGGCATAGACCCTCTGGAAAGGCCTCATCTGGTTGATGTAAAATTATGATGGCACCTATTGAAAAGCATAGCTATCCTTTATTTACATTATCTAAATATTTTCATGTTTACAAAATGTCCATATTTACAGGCACATATATGCACATTTCTATTTTTGTTAATATTTATAATTTTTCTTATTACATCCTCATTGTTATTCTTCCATTATTGACCCCCACTCCTTCATTCACAACCTTTATCCATTTTTTTTTTTGCAATATATCTGCCAAAATCCATTTCCCATTAAACAAAAGTTAATTCAGTCTTTCATTCCATATAACTCAGATTACATAAAATAAATTCTTATCTACCCTTCTCACATATTCTTTACTTTTGTTCTTATAATATCCATACATAATCATGTTCATATCTATATTTTTTATGTCGCTAACTCATTAACACATAATGTGGTGTGGAATGCCACACCTCTAACAGCCAACACACATCTTGCATTCCAGAGCACTTTCTGAAAAATAAGCTTAGAAAGCATAAGATAAATAAATGTAAATATTTTGTGAAAAATACAAGCTATTAAAACTGTACAAATAGCAATATTATTAGTAAGAAGTATTATTTATAGTGATTATAGTCAGTGCATTCATAGGCTTTTCCATAACTACTGTACTATATTGTAATACATACAAACCCCAATTATATTGTTCTAAACTTTCTCAAACAAATTCTCATAGCTTGAAAACTATACAACCTAGACGTATATAGTTAGAACATTTTTGTTAACCAGACATAAGCTTTCAGATAACAAAAAGAAATTCCTCTAAGTGCATGCTTATTAAGATAGTTACAGAAATATGAAAACATATGTTTAATTGTATAATTAGCAATACAAATAATATTGGGTATCTCTCAAGATGTATAACTTACAAGGTAAATATTAAAGACAGTTTTCTTCAACAATATCTAAGGTTTCACCTAATGTCATGCAATAGTTTGCAAGTCACTTGGGTTTTGAAGTATTAAGTACATATGAAAATATTGCTTATTTTCATAATTACTAACAAAGAGCTAGCAATACTTCCTGTATAGTGTGATATAAACCAGCCTTTTCAGTGAATTTTCCTGTCTCCCACATTGGTGCTTCATACCATATACCTCAGTAAATGTACGTCTGTCAGTTTTGAAAATATGAATAATAAGTGACAAAGATTAATTTCTCTACTGCAGGAAATCCTAGACTGACAATCTTAACCTTATTTTATTAATAACCCCTTGCCCTTTCTAATACAGCCTGCTATTTCCTGATAAATCACTTAGTTAAAAGTGACAGACCCAAAACAGTTGTGGATGCTATAAGGAGGTATACAAAATGTGTTTTAGGCTTGAATGAGCTAATATTCTCAAAAAAGTTTTCTTCATGCAGCTTTTTTTCCAGAGTTTTACCATGCTTTTACACTTAAAAAAACATACTTTGCTGTCTATTCCTCCCCATAAAATACTTTTAACTTTCTTTTTATATGGCATAATCCCCTTTACTGGTAACTTATTTATTACCAGTCTTCATAGGAAATCCTGACACCCTACTATCCTTCTACACCACTTTTTCCTTACTTTAATGGTTCTGATCACTTTTTTTTGGTAACATTTTCCATCATCTTACATAACAATATGGTTTCTTCACATTATTATAACACATCCTTCTTTCTCTGCATCATCAATTTTTATTTTCCATGTCAGTATTTTTCTTCATAATTTTTTATTTAATTTACATATTTTTTATCTTTTTAGTTTTCTCATCTCCCAGAATGTTTTGTACTTTATATTTAAACACCCTCAGCATTAATTTCTCATTCTCTTCTGTTACCTGTTTTAATACTCTATACAAGTTTAAAGAAACAGAATAAATAATTGGTTTAGTAACCTCAGTCCTCCTTCATCTTCATTCTTATACAACACAATTCTTTTCACTGGGTTTAATCTTGAACTCTTTATGAAAGAAAACACCAATTGCAAGATTTCATTTTTATGACATATGCTATTTTTCCTATTAATACAGAATTGACCACATAAACCTTTTTCTGAATGCTGATCAATACGTCGTCCACAGAAGACATATTTATTTTATCAACGCCTCCCTATGCATCATTCCTAGATAATTTTCCCACAGTTTATCCCTAGCAAAGATACTTCATTCAGTGAAAAATACACACCATCAATTTTCACTACCTCACCCAAACCCTTACTTTTATCTTTATTCAAGGTCACTCCCATTTCCTTTAAACATCCATTCATCCATATTTTGCTTAAGAACATATTGTGTTTTGTGTGTTTTTAATGGCTGTTTTATTAAAAGTCTCTATTGGATCTTGAGCTGACACTGATTTTTTTTCTTTTTATTACTTTGTTGGTTTATTTCAGTTCCGTTTTGGTGTTCCTCGCAACTACAGATAAAGCATCACCACTTCCTTTGCATCATATACTTAGCATCATTCATTTTATAAGCTACTTCACTATCAAATTCATTACCAAATCAAACAATACTGCACTCATGGGGCATCCTTGTCTTATACCATACTTCATGCATATTTTTTTACTCATCCACCCATTCATTAATACTCTCACTCTATTATTTTGATAAGATGGCATACACAATCACCTTATTTTATTACCTATTCCATACTACTCCATAATATCCCACAAAGTATCATGTCCTATTGTTTCAAATTCCTTGCAATATCACCCCCACTTTCTATAATATCATCTACAATTTCTCTCATAACCAGTAACAATTTTTGATATCAATTCCCTTTTATACAATATATTCTTTCTTGCATAACATCCATCATCCTTCCTTCCATTCTTCTCTGCATTATTCTCATAACATTTTATAATATTTGTTATTTAGAGTGATGGATCTCCAGGTTTTTATTTCATTCTTCTCATCTTTCATCCATATAATTTTTAATATCTCACTATATAACTCTTCATAAACAAATCCTTCATTCAACCATTAATTCAATATATTTATAAAATACTCTGTTTGCAACTCCATTAATTTTTTGTACATTCCATACCCTATACCATCTGAGCCTGGTATCAAATCAACATTTACTTTCCTAAGTACTTCATCAAATTCACTCACAGTAATTTCTTTTTCAAATTCTACAATTTGTTTCTTCACATTCTATGTTATTTTCTCTTTTGACCCTTAAACATACTTTCCAAATGCCATGCTATAGTACCCATTATCTGTTTTTGTGTTCTTTTTACCTCTCTTTTACATTGTTTATTTCCCTCAGTATACTAATATCCTCCTTTATTATTTTATCCAAATTTGCAGATACCTCCTCACTGTTCCCTTGTAAATAATATCTCTGCCTAAACAGAAGCACTTCATTTTTTTCTGATTTCATTTATATATTTATTTTCTATATCATAATACTCTCTTGTATTATTCTCTAAATTCTCTGATTCATGTCTATACATTTTCCCATACTTCTTTTTTTCTTCTTTTCTTACATTTTCCTGTGACTGAAAAAAAGCTTTTTATACGTATTTTTAATTAAATTCACCATTAAGACCAGTTTTATAGACATCCTTCATTTCATCCCATATTTTCTCATTTATTCTTTTTATTCCATTTTCTGTTTTGGTATACTACCTTTCTTCCATCACCGCCACCCATATTGCTAAAAAGTTTGAAAAACCCATCACAACTGTATTATCATCATCTGCTACCCCAAGCCTTCCAATAATACAAATGATCAATTCAGATCCAAGTGGTCCCTTTCATAAGTCCAGTGGCTTTTGTTCCACACTGTTAATTTACCACATTTTATTACTTCATGTATTTTTTATATATCTTTCCCTTTCTTTTTACATTTTCTCCTTAAATCACAAATAAAGTCCCCTGCAATTATAATTTTCATGTTAAGCGACACAGTCTAAAGTTTGATGAAACAGATACTCTCTTTCCTTGCAAGTTATATATGCATATAATGGTAGAATTCTACAAACATGTTCTTTCCACCTCACATTCACAACAGTTAACCTTCCAATCTTAACCCGTGTTACATATAGTACTTTCACTGTCTTTTTATACAACACAGCCATTCCAGTAGAACAATCTCTTCTTAAGTTCCGCATTATATTTCTACCCCACAATTTTTATGTTTGCAGTCGTGCTTCACTTGTCAGGAATCTTAAATCATTGAACAGAATAACATTCACATCATGTTTAGCACACCATTCCAGTATTTCAAGCCTTCTTACATTGTTAATAATGCTGTTCACATTTACTGAAAGTACTCTAAAGTTGTTACTTTTCCTCTTTTAAATTTAGGGGAAATACTGTTAAGTTTTTATTTTCTTCTTTTTACTCTTTCTCCAGCTGAATATTTTTCCTGGGTTTATATACAAATAATCCTTGATCCTCAGAATCAGATTTTTCACTGGCTAGAACTTCAAAAACAATTACTAACATCAATCCCTTCTCCTGACCTCTCTTCCTGCATGCACTCTCTCTCCTGATTTTTCCCCATCATATTTTTTCTTCTGTTACAGTTTATTCTTCAAGTAGTTTTCCCTCTCCCCAGCCTCTTGTTGCCTTTCCATGTGTGTTTTCTTCCCTTTCCCCATCATTTTCATTATTTACTGTTTGCTCTCAACAATCCATCCAAAAGTGCCCCTTTTTTACACAACCTGCATTCAGGCACATGCCTTCTTGCCGTATGTCCTTCTCCCCACACTGGTTACATTGTACCTTGTCACAATCATTAATTAAATAAGAAAAGTCCCCACAACAGAAACATGGTTTAGGCTGGCCAGCATATCTTATTGTCCTTCTATGACCAGCCACAACAATAACACTTGGCAAGTGCTCCACCATGTTTTTTTTCACAGTTCAGTACAGCTTTAAACCTTCACCCTCCATTCCATAAATTTCTCTCATCTCTTACTTTCCGAATATTATCAGCAGTTTCACATAAATCCTGCCTGCATTTTTAACATTGTCTTCTTCCACTTCATCAGTTCTAAACTGCAAAATAATATTTTTTTACATTTAAGTTACTACCAAAAAAATAAATAATTGTTCTACGCATAAATGTCATTCTTTATGTTACACAGTTCCAAAAATTCCATCATCTGTTCATCAGTTTCAATTTTAGGTCACAAAAAGTCGCTGTCCCAATATCTACACAGACCAAATTTCTTGAGTTTAAACCCCAAAACACTTACCAAATTGTCCCATACATAATATCTATTACAGTGTCATTTTTTGTTGTTCTTATTCTCACAGTTGGTCTTCTCTTCTTTTTAAAGCAGTTTTACTTACAGTTTGTTGCTGCTCTCCTTTTTTGCCTGCTCACTCCTACATGTTTTAGTTACTGCATTATCATGCTACAAAACAAGACACCATCTCAGTTTGTTACTGCCTTCCCCTTCTGCTGCATTATCTGCTGCCATATTATCTGGTTCCTTTTCCACATTGCAATCCTCAGCACTTCCAAAAACGTATCTGCCATCTCACCCCATGAAACAGCAAAACTGTTACCTGGATCATCCTGCTAGATTATTTTTAACAGAACATTATCTGCAAACCTTCCTGATGCCAGTTTGGCTATCTGCACCACTTCAGTAGACTCAATTACTTACTTACTTTTCCACCAAGACAGCTAAATGCTCTTCCACCACACAGGAATCTTTATTTGCATTCTGAAGCTCCATATTGAACAATTATTCTTCCAAATTCTCATTTTCCACCACCAAACTCTTCACAGCTTCTCTCTTCTCCTCCATGCTGCTACTTCCCTTAGGCCTCTTCCTTGCTGCTGTAGGAGTGCTCAAGCTCCATCTACTAGCTCCAAAGTGTAGGAGACATTCCCTAATGTCCTGGCCAAATTTCACCTAGTAGTATAAATGCCAACTCAGGTCTCCCCTGAAAAGAGGCTACTAGCCTACTGAGACTAATCTGGTCAACAAAGGATAAATAAAAAAAAAAAAAAATTCTATGGTACAGTCTCCTTCTTCTCCTTTATATACTCAGGGCAGTACATTCAGTACAACTTGAGATGAAAGCATTAACAAAGTGCCATTTTATTAAAGTTTGTTG